>NW_023998630.1:1671212-1722589 GCF_014805625.2 Glossina fuscipes | reverse complement strand
TTCAAGCACTTGTGTGAATATATGGAAAGAATTAACATCAAATTTTTCAATTTTTCAAAATAATTAACAATAGATTAATATGAGATTTTCATTTTTCCCAAATAATCCCAGTTTATATATTACTAAGATAATATCCTTATATACTACGAGCTTTTGGTTTTTCCATTCCTTTGCCGCTACACGAATATTCTATATAATCTTCGGTTTGGGCCAACAGTAGCGATTTAGCGATTTAGGTGGTGCTTGCAATACTTTTCCACAATATGTTCCTTCGTCTGAAAAAAAAAAAAATATATTATTGCACGGTTGTAATTGAGATCTCTAAATACTTTACGATTTTTATATCTTTAAACAATTTGATGCAAGGTTATTAATTCAGCGGCTAAAACGTTCTACATGTCGGGGGGGCAGATCAATGTCCCAATTGTATTCCGCGGACCCAACGGGGCTGTTATGGGCGTGGCAGCTCAACATTCTCAATATTTTACGGCTTTGTATTCCCCTTTTTTTTTTCATCAGCAGTTCCTAGAGGAATTGCAGTGTTCTTTAAGTCATCTTCTTATTTGATTTCCACAATTGAAACTATGAACCATTCCCGAGGTTAGGAACAACGCGAACTCGGTTTTTGGATTTGTTTCAGAACCGGGTGACAAGCGTTTCGCCAGCATCATTGGTATCACGGAAAGTACGTAGAATATTAAAACAAAGAAGGGATAAAAAATCTTCGGTTGTGGCACAGCACAAGCCAATATTAAAAAGGTCATAATAATAACAAATAATAACAAACACTAAATCCACGTCTTTTCGTAATAAAACATCATCAATTTTGTTGGTAAAAAAAGCGATATTTTGGGATGATGAAAACTCTTCCGCTTCTTTTACGGTTCGTCCCCAAAGAGCTTTAATTTCAAAACCTTTTTCACGTAAAATTGGCACCGTCATTACAGGAAGAAAGAATTTTTAAGAGCTAAATTTAAACAAGTAATACATATATATAAATAAATATAAGATTTGGTTAATGCGATAATTAACTTAACATAGGTACAAACCGAACAAACTAATTGAGTGAAAATGAAAATTTTTACTTTAAAATTAGTTCTAGACTATTTGGCCTCCGAAAAAATAACGTAAATGTATAAAGGAATAAAAAATCAAGTTTTCATCGCGTACGTATAATACATAAATTAGTTATAAGAAATACTAAAAGCACAATCCAAATTAATTGAATTTACCGAAATTTACTTAGATAACTCAATAATTTGTAAAATTCAAACACAAAATATACTAAGTTTTAGTACAATTATTTAGCATGACTCTCAATGCAACTTTAATGTCGATGTCAGTCACACCGATAAGCTTAATAACATTGGAACCTCTAATGGATCTTTTTTTTAAATACCTCTTACTATGTCTCAAATTACACCTTCCTTTCTTAACAAAAAGGCAAATAATGACAATGATATGAATAAATATAGGTTTTAATGTACGTTATCATGACAATGATACCAATAAATTTACTGAGATTTGATGTACATTTATTATGCGTGTCTACCGATTATTTGCTAAGCTAAAAACAATAGCGGCTTGAGTGGCGCATCGCACAGACCCGTTCAGTTTGGTGTCATAGCCGTCTAGCGCCCCGCGATATTAAAAGCGAACAGAAAGTGAAAGTCTAACGTCGTAAGAAAAGAAAATAAAACGGTAAGCGCGCAACAAAGTCGGGTCACCTCGCTGGTTCCTTTTCCTTGCCCCAACCATTTTCTACAAACATTGCTGTACTTCCGTCCAGTAAAGTGGAACCAATAAAGCCTGGAAATTATACACCATTCCCCCCGAAGGTCCTGATTATTTTTCTAAATTTTCTTGCAACGAATCCTGGATTGACTGAGTCATACCCCGCCTAAGGAAACTCGTTACAACTACTTTCAACATAATAAAATGCTAAAAAACAAACCTTCTTGCTATATAAGTTTATTTTTCATAAAAATTTATGAGTGACTAATCTTTCGGCTGGCTTTATGCTATATGTCCAGATAATAAACAATCGTAATCATTGTTAAGATTTATAAATAAAACGCAACAAAAAAAAGCGGATAAAAAGAACAAGCAACCTACACTAAAAAGGAAGAAGAGCAAGAAACCTACGGTCACTTCAGATTACCAAGCTGGCGATATCTTTGTCCATAAGGGAGATTGGATGTAGGAGAACACTTTATTGATGTGAGTTCAGAATGGCAATCATTCAGTAATGAAAATACTCCTGTTGGCGGACACGAAAATCTTTTATAGAGCGATGGTGGTTTATCCGCTTTTATTGGTTCTGGCATATGATCAGCCTGTTTTGATGACGACGCACTATGTGTACTTCAAAAAGACCATTGGTTTTTAAAGAAATTTCCACGAAGGCAGAGCGAACGAATTTGCCTACATCTATTATTGATCAAGAAATGAATTTTTAATTTAGTCATGTTCAAATAAGGCAAAGAGAATGAAAATTTTGGGTTCACGATGGCAAGAATGGAAAAAACGCAAACAATGGGAATTGTAACTTTCGAAAACGTAAGAGAATAAGTGGAATACTTTGCTAGCTTTCATCAGTTTAAGTAAGTGAATCACCAAACTTTCTTGATAAACTTTTTTGGGGGACAATTAACGCTATAAATATGAATGCTTTTTATATTCAAAAGAATCCGTCTGAGGGACCGAAGGCGAGAAACTAGTAGCAATCAAAGATCAATTTAATGGTCGTGGGTTTGGATCTCAAGTGCGGCAGAGCTTTTAATAAAAGCCGATAACCTTAGATGTTAGTGTTTTAAGAGTTTAGTCTTCGAATTTATGTCTCTGGCGAAATTAATAATAATAATAATGTATTCAAAAGATGATGACGCTACTTTCCGTTACTCAACCAATGGCCCTAACACGTCAGAAATTTATTATTGAGAAATTTATTAAGATGGCAATTCTTACTGAACGAGCTGGTGTGAAAAATTGTGGACATCAGCTTATTCAAAATTGGAACTCTATGTATCAAAAAATGTCAGAGGATATAAATGCTAAATTCGAAATTGCCTCAAATTTTTTATTTCAAACAGAATTACAGATGTCAATTTGAGGACATTGTTGAAAAATTTTGGAATTATCAAAAAATTAAAACTTCAATTAAGTATACAGATATATTACAACGACGATAATTTGGCAACAACTGGCTTGTTGCTTAGGATATAACACACATGATAGCTGGCACTGTTGCCAAATAATTCGATTCACATCAAATTTGTGCAGAAGCTTCTTATCAGAAAAACTTACTTAGATAAAGTATGAGAAATTAGAGTTCGATTCTGTTAAAATGTGAGAAATTCGGATTATCAGCTGATTTTACGAAATTATAAATTAGAATATAATTACCTCCCATTGGATTCGATCACATTTACGTACGCCCATGGCGGACCGTTAAAGTTTAAAATGATACAAATAGTTTGTGTCTATAAATACGCTTTGTAAATTTTATTTCCGGTATAGTATAGTTTACGCTAATCTCATCCGATAAGTTTGCTTTTAATTGTATTCTATTTCACTGATAAGCTATTTTGTCGTCTTCTTTATAGCGGCTTCGGTGCCTTTTTCATGAAGCAATCGTTCGCCCACATTCTTCCTCTTGCTCAAACAATTTTTACAATTCTTCCTCTTGCTGATACAATTTTTACAATTCTTCCTCTTGCTCATACAATTTTTACAATTCTTCCTCTTGCTCATACAATTGTCTTTCTGTAAGGAAGGAAATCTAAAGCCTGTTCTCTGTAGGCTACTGACTATTCATTTAAAGTATGATTCTTTATAATATGAAATCATTACATACACATTTTCTTTTGTATTAATTTAATATTTATTAAATTTATCTACACTTTGTTTACGAAAGAGAGAATTAATTCACGATAAAGCTTTCACCAAAAATGTTATTGTAATTGTAATTTCATTTAATTTCAATTAATTTCCTACACCCAAAGCAAACTCAGGCTTGCTATTCGTTTTTAAGTAATAAACTTCTTGAGCGGTACGAGTGACCGGATCTTCCATTAGGATCTTTTCCTCAGTGCAATTTTTACCCTTGATTTCATGTAAGCTGTTGCTAGGCACCATACAATCCCTTGGTACTATTAATAGGTTCAGCGTGGTATTAATTTATTAATATTGGTGTAATTGCCTACCTTCATGAGAATTCTTTAATAGAGCGCTTAGAGTCCAAAAAATAGGCCTAAGTGGTTTGAATTCGCTACGAACGATTCGAACGACTTCTACGTCAAGTAAATGTTCTGAACCATTTTTCATTATAAAGTATTAAAACTTGTAAAATGTTCTGGCAAAATGTAGTGTTACTCTCGCATAAGAGCCGATTTAGCGCAGGGTTTGTTTCTTCAAAATTATTCATTATTGACTTGAATTTTGACCCGTTGTTGTTATGTCATAACCCACTATCAATCCAGACGATGAAGTTTGTCTTCCATATATTTTCAAAATTTAATAATAGTGACCTACACTTTGCCCACAAGTCATGTGGCAGGACAATGGCGTGGCAGAAAATTAAGAAAAGCACAGCAACAACAGCAGCGTATGCAGCTCTCTATGGATAAAGATTCAATTTGCGAAATAACTGAAGTGAAGTTAGCTTCCCAATTTCATTAGCAAGCAAAGCAAAAACATTATGTATATAAGCTCAAACATTTCATTAGCAACATTATTGCAACATTTTGCCTTTACGGCCTTGTGTATACGGAGAGGACCGGTTTTTGGCGAATTTCGAGGTGATGTCCCCTAACCAGGGTAATGAAATTACCCTTTCCCGATAGGGAAATTTCTTTAAAATTTTTTATGCACACTTTATATATTGCAACTTTCGCCAACGCTACACATGTACTATTTGGTAAACACAAGAAAACATTTTTTTTTTTAGTTTCTTATAACGTTTCTGTATAATTTCTTATTTCGTTTATGCTTGTATTTCTATTTTTGTGTAGTTTTTCTAATGATTTTGTAGTGTTCAATTATCAATAATGTTGCTAATGTTGTTCAAACTTAACATGTTTTTGTTTTATTGGCTAATGAAATGTTTGATATTATACGCATAATGTTTTTGTCTTTTTCAGCATGTATGTTTAAGATTATACATTACGCGGATTTGTTTGCAATAATAGCGCGTTTGTCCCATGCACTTGCTTAAGAAGTTATATGTACGGTATTTAGTTGCCGTCGTTTTTCTAAATATGAATCGCGTACAAATTTGTTCAAAGCATTCTATAGGCTAATGAAATATATGCTATGGCAAAAATGTTCGTGTGCGTTTGTGCGCGCGCTTAGCAGTCACTTGACTGCCGGCTTTTTCTTTCTTATTATTTATATTGGTAAAAAAGTACCACTTTTTACCGTATCTACCCGCCAAAGTTTTCCCTCTTCTAAGAAAGTCCATTCATTGGCTTCAGCACACTCATTATATTTATAAATAAATTTTGTTTTAAAATTTTCATAGAAGCTATAGCGATCATCTGTTTGGAAAGGGTCACTAATGTAGTGTTTTGGGTATATGGAGAGAGCCGGTTTTTGGCGAATTTCGAGGCAATGGACCCATACCAGGGTAATGAAGTTAGGTTTCTCTGATAGGTTTCAGCATTTTTCATGACATATCAAAAATCTGTAGTCTAAATATGTTTATAACGCGATTTTAACATTGCATTCTTTCAGTATTTGTAACGTACTTTTGCATGAGATTTACTAGCAATAGCTAAGCATTTTTGCTTCTGCGTTCTTAATTAGCGGCTTAGTATGTTTTATAAGTGCACGTTCGCTAAGATTATTTAATTTTAATACTTATTTTACTTTATTGTTATTCATTTAGCAATAATTTGTAACTTAGTAAAGACATTTTAGCGACGATACGAACCGTAAAAATGTAGGTTATCTTGTGGGGCTATCTTCACTTCAGTAAAATATTTTATCTCTCATCTACTTCATTTCTAGCAACTGGAGACATCGTAGAGATTTCCAAAGAAACTGTATGGATCTCAGATGGATCTCCTTGATAACAAATGAAATTGTAAATTACTTCTTTTTGCGCTTGCCAAATTTCTTTTGTTTCACTGAAAGCCGTTGGCTGGTTTTTTCCTTAACGTGTTTTATAAAAAAAACACCATGTGTTGCCATAGAGAGAGCGAACAGAGTTGCTTTAAATAAGTATATTTTGTGTGTCTGTTAAATGAGAATGAGTGGTGAAAAAACACAGAATAAGTTGGGGAAAACGTCAAATTGGTTATTGCTGGAGCTTTAACACTTTAGAAACGGAGGCGCCCAGAGAGAGACAATTGAAAAATCCCAACTTTCTAGCGTATTTTTCATTACAATTCAGTCAATCTCTTAGTGCCTTTTAAATAATTATTATTAAACTAAGTACGAGTCAATTTAACCAGTAAGATTCTGTTATCTTTCTTAAAAATATGGGGCATCACCGCATAAACTCTCTGGTTTTTTAGGGGAAACCCTACACCAAGCGATTTTCACCAATCTCGTTTAGAGTCAACTTTACGCTTTGAGGAAAGTTCAAAAGAATGCGAAGCAAGTTGTTATGTAACGAGGCAAGACATAAACTGGCCGCGGGATGCGTCAAAACGGCAAAGTCATTTAATTCCTGCTGAATCACTGTGGAAAGCGGCGCCTTTTGTTATGATTTATTCGGGACGTTTCACCTCAATTGCACGGTTTAAACCATCCGTTGTATCTGTTGATTGTGGAGAGTGGAATCAATCGTCAGACCGTGTTGGAGCGGCTCATGGTGCACGATTTGTTCTTAATTTTACGAAACACGAAGTATTACCTTATCCATAGTCAATCCGAATTTTTTCATCATTTGTGCACTATGTAATGTAAATACTCTGTAACGTTAGATATATACCGACAAGCGTGTTGAAGCAACTGTTAGTATAGTCGCGGAAGCTAAGATTACTTCGTTAAATGCAGGTTCCATTTGAAGTAAATCACCTTTTTCAATATTTTATACGTTCGTTAAAGCCTTTGCAAGAGAAATCTCGTTAAAATGACGCAACCTTTAAATTTCAAAAGACTACGAATTTCGTGATTTGAAAACTTTTTGTTGATGATGATGGTCAATATTAGTAATGGTTTGATTAGTATTGTAAAAGAATTGCTTGTCTAATTTTTTACTTTTGCTAGACTTGATCATTACTAGTTTTATTTATTCTAAAGATATTCGAATAAGGAAGATTTAAAGTTGCTTATAGAATATACACAAAATATTAAAAGAATTGTCATCCGCCTGAGTAGCCGAAGGCGAGGAGTCTCGACTAGCAAGTCAATGGTCGTGGGTTCGAATCTCAAGTGCGGTAGAGTTTTTAATAAAAGGCGATAGTCTTAGATGCTAGTGCTTTTAAGAGTTTAGTCTTAGAATTTATTTCTCTGGCGAAATTAATAATAATAATAATAATAATAAAAGAATTGTCTTTTGTTATAAAAAAATTACAATATATATATATATGGAATGGGTATTCCGTCAACTCTTCATGAAATTTACATTTACAATTCATCATCTGAGAAAAGGGTTATATGTTGGGTGATAATCTTGCTAGATACCTTTATTGATTTGATATAATATTGCGCATCTGACATATAGCCGTCACTAAGAGCGGTTTGCATCCCGCGCTTAATGTGAGATAATTTTCTGGTTCTGCCTGAAGCAATGTATGAATTTGATTTAAGGTTATACTGAGAGCAAGCTCAAGCTCTTCCACCACACTCCTCAGATATTCAATATCAACTGCCAACTGCCATGCCACTGCAGTATTTAAGTTTTTTATTTGTAATATTTGTATTTGGTACAAGACGAAACATTGTGTGACGGTCAAACTTAACAAAATATCGGCGCTAGGAGTAGCTAGGAGTAATGTCAATTACAGCTAGGCTACTACTGGTTTCTAAAGCTTATTTTGTTTGAACAGGAGAGGGTGCCTAAAGAATTGGTTCTAAGTGTTGTGGCAAAGTCGATAACTATTGACCGATTTGTGTTATTGATTCCTGAGGCGCAAAACTGAAAGCCGCCATGTCTTCTATATGACTTTGGCTTAAATCTGCGTATGCCTGTATGCAGGACAAATGCGATTCCAATGGTTAGGAGAGGATATTTAAGATAACGTCATGAATTTCTTTACAGTAAAGTTTTAAAAGAATCATAAATGTTGTTGAAAATACCCAACAATATAACTTGATTATCTTGGCTTGGTTCTAAACGCTTCTGTTGAAATTCTTTTATACTAGCCAAAAGTCGTTGCTGTTCTATACTTACAACTGTCTGATAGAAATTTATTGAAGTGTGCTGCGAATGTCGGAGGTTTTGCTCCAACACATTTCTTTCTTTCTTTGTTAATATACTAATCCTTATGTACATTTGCTGATTATATGTTTGTTTGACTATTTAGACAACATTTTTGGTATGCGTGGTTTTATTGGGTTCATTTACATTGGTTTCCATATGTTCAACTTGTATTCTCGGATCCAAAAACATAAGAAAGATTCATTATATCAACGCCTATGGCGTAGTTAAGGCTGATTGGGTGAGAAATAGAAATGTGAACAACTTTAACGCACAAAACTAGAGATATACTTAACAATTTTAATACACTTAATTTCATATATATACAAAAAGAACTATAGGTGAGTGTTTATATTTTTATATTTTTTATTTTTAATTTTTCATGATAGATTTTGTTTAATTTCTCAATTTTTCAATTCGAATCACTTCTTTTTGCGTTTTATTTATAAATAAAAATACCATGCGTTGTGAATAGAGAGAGAACAAAACATTATTTACATATTTGTTTTTAAGAAACTTACTTTCCATTAACAATTGCAACGTGCGCTCGTTGTTTCGTTGACCACGCCTTTCCAAACTTTTATGTGCTTCGATCATAGAATGAATACGCAGCAAAGAATAATTACTGAAATAATCAATGAAAATTAATAAATACACTTACTTTCGTTTCTCACTTGGAATGTCATGTTCTGCGTCGCAAGTTATCACATACATAAAACATATTGCAAAATAAACCCAAGCTTCACATTACAAATTATACTTACGGCTCTGTCCCACCGGTGAATAATAACTCCCCGTTTGCAAAACCTTTAGTTATGACGGTAAAGTCGCCAACACATTATTATTCACGTTGTATTACTTAAAGTTATATTTCTTGACAAATGACCTTCAATATAGTACTAGCTAGTGTTGTCTGTAGTTGGATTTTTCACGCTTTATTTTCCCATAGTACACACTTAACCACAATTTCATGGTTGAATTATTACATTTTTTTCCTCTTCAATTAATCAACTTGCAATTCAGCTGAGGTAGTTTATATAATACAGCAGCATTCTCTACAAAATGCTTAGCCTACTTTTTGGAGTGTCGTTTATAAAAAGGAACAAACAAACTAGACGAACAGTCAGGCATCTACAGAAAAATCAAGTGGGACAACAGATACCGCAGCATAGAAGAATGCCAAACAATAATCTCCTCTGTTAAAGCAGAAAAAGGGAACTAATGATGTAATGTACATATAAGTTTACATACATATAGGCGCATATTTTGGAATCCCAAACCAATGAATTGTTCACGAATGCGATGCAAAGAGAATTGAAAAATATGTATGTAGTCATTTTGCCTAGAGATAGCATCAAGAATAATGAATAGTAATTAAGTGAAAAAATCAGAATAGTTATTAAAGGATTTTCCTTACCTTTGCAAAGATTTTCATAACATTTTCTTTTTAACCGCATAGAAGAAATTTTTGCGTACAAAATAAGCCGCAAATTTAATTTCTTTTCTTTTTTTCTTCTTTAATAAAATCATCGTTTTGAAATATTTCTGAAAACAGTTACAAAAATATTCATTGAAAATATATTTTGGTGTATTTGCAAACTCTTTATGCTCAGAAGTAAACGGCAAAAAAAAATTGGGGCATTTTTAATATAACAGATATTTTAGTAAGTAAAATATACCCAAAATTCCAAATTCGTAAATAAGCCCAAAAAAAAGGAGCAACAAAAATTTCTCTGAAACAAAATCAGGCAGAACTCATGAGCAATAATTAAAATTCTTTAAGGTCCACATAGAGTAGTTTTCGCTTATACAGCTTCGCATGTGTTATTGAATATACGAATTTAACTTCGCGCAAATCGAGTAGAAATTTGTGGAAATATGGAAACTTATTTTGCTGGGAGTATCGGAGACATGGATGAACAGACTCAGTCCAACAAAATGTGACACTTGTTGGCCGCTGTTGTACTTTTCTCTCCCGTTGTCCCGGATCGTCAGCACTTGATCTCAACGTTTCTTTTCTGAAGAGACTTTCTCGCGTTTTACTTAAAGGGCTCTATGCAGATTTTGACTAGCTCGCCGAAATTGGGGGGTTCAGAAGAGGAATTTGCCTTAAAGAATTTTTATAATATGTATGTGATGTAAGGTGGAAGTGTAGTGTAATGTGTAAACTTACTTCGCTAGCCAGTAACAAACAAAGCGATTTAGTTAATAAACATTTTAATATAAGGAATAATCAATATGAATAATTAAAATAATGACATTCGTGTTTAAGACAAAAGAGAAATATATGAATTAAAATTTTAATATTAAATAACTAATTTAATTAACAATAATTCAGCTCACCTTTTTAAAGAGTCGTCGAATGTACATTCGTGTTACGTATTAAAAAGGCATTCTTATAATTTTAAAAGAAAATAAAATAATTAAACAGATTAAAAGACTAGTAAGAGTAAAATCAAAATTAGGCCTTAGACCGTCAGAATCATTCATTTAACAAACTGCATCGCGAGAGAGGCGGTAATCTTTGTCGCCACAACATATATTGCTAATTGAGTTTTGTAGACTGGGAGATGATAAACAGTCAAATATGAAGTGGAATAAAGTCGGAGTCTATGGTGTGGTTCTTTGAGTGCGATGAATTACACAGAGGGACGTAACGATGTTTGCTTTCCCAAGCAGCAATATTTCACTTTTACAGATAATTCAGTTTTTTTCTGAATATAAGTCACTTTTTGTCATAGCTTTCTTTTTCTGCTTTCGTCAACTTTCTTCTGTATCTTCTTCTCTTAGTTCTTTAACCAATTTTCTTAAAGAATCTTGAATTTCACAAGCCCTCTTTTGTAACAAATTTCTTGTTCACTTATTTAGAAATTATTCGTTTGTTTACTTTCGCCAGATCGCGATTTAACGAGAAAAATATTACTAAATTTCTCAAAAACTTTCCATTTCTATGTGAGAAATTTTGAACAAATTTTTGTTTGAACTCCGAGGCGTTTTATTTTTCATCAAAAAAAAACAAAAAAAAATCGAGTTTTTTTTTTTTTTCTTTTCCAAAAATTGACATGTCAATACCACACTTAAAAAAAAACTATCTCTCCAAAAAAATTCTTTTTTTCTTTTTCCTTCCTTCAAAAAAAGCATCACTTACTTATTTTTCCACACGTTTTGGTTTTTAGTGGGTTACATTACTTACCGACTGATTTAAGGAAAAATATCTGCACATTGTCTAATCGATTATGTCTTTCACTGATGAATGCAAACCTATTTCTTAAAGATATTTTCATTTTTTCGAAAAATATGTTCGAAGAAATTTTCATTTTTTCCTTTACAAAACAATTTCAACGTAATTTAAACACAAAGCCGAGAGAAAAAATTTGGAATTATATGAGAGTATGGAATTTTAATTTATGTGAGAGTATGGAATTTTGAATTATGTGAGCGTCAAAAATTTTGAATTATGTGAGAGTATGGAATTTCGAACTATATGAGAGTATGGAATTTTGAATTATGGCAGATTTTGGAATTTGAATTATATGAAAGTCAAAAATTTTGAATTATGTGAGTGTATGGAATTTTGAATCATGTGAGAGTATGATTAAGTTTGTTTGTATAGGTAGAATCTCACAAATGACGTTTATGCAAATATTTCAACATCTGTTGAGGTATTTATTGCATAATTAATATATTATGTGGAAAACATTACTTTAACATGTTGCTCATGTGGTTTCGTATATTTAACAATACCAAAAATACGAAACTTGTAAACAATGCCGGTACATGGACGAGTATGCAGGCACTTCATTAATTCCTATGCATATTTCATTAATAATAAAATAAGACTTCCTATGAAAATTTCTATGAGTAAAAAATGTTTAATAAATTTGTTTTCATTGAAATTTTTGAGTTTAACAATTAAAACGAGGAAAAAGAAAGCAGTCCCAAAGGTTTATTTTATTAATAGCTACACGAACAGTATCATATATGCCGAATACTTAGAACAGTTTACATTTACCTTAACTCGCTTTAGAACTTTAGAACCTTAGAAAACAGATTACAATTTAATCTTTTAACTGCTAACAGTCACATAGTGGTATGATCCATTATGAAAAAACATGGGTAGATTAGGGTTAATAACGTTTATGGAATATGCGCTGTATTGTTTAGGAAAGATAGACCAGGAAGCACAATTTCATCATTCATTTACAAGTCCTTGACATTTGTAGCATTGCCATATGCAACAAGAAAAAAACAAGGCCGTAAGCAGGGCGATAAATTTCTGCTAATTGTTATTAACCTTTTCGCGCGTCGCCAGTTGCCTCAGTCAGGTAAAGCGCCATGATTGTGCCTTTTCAATCTTTGAAATTATGCTTATTGGAAACTCCATCAAGTTTCATGAAAATTTAAATCATCAAATATGGCATTTTTGTAACAATACATTTAAAAAATTATTAGCGACCAATGTATGATTTTATCTGACCATCTCTATGTTATTTGCTATTGTAACATTCGCATTCGTGGAAATTCAGATAAAAAAATTTAAAAGAAGAATTGTAGTGGTAAACGAAAGTTTCTTTAAATCTTTTAGTTAATTATTGAATTTTCACTTCATTTTAAAACTTGGCAATCGTTCTGTTCATTTTCGTCAATATTTTTAACGTAACAATATTTTTTAGTTGCGAGCTTAACGGCGACTCCAACAAATAGATTGTCAAATAAAGAAAAAGACGGAATATTAAATCGCTTGCAGTACATGTAGGCATCACAAATCTTTCCATAAATTTTTATATTTCCCGTACATATTTCTTTGCTTCTTCAAGGTTCTAATACAACTTAATGCAAAATATGTTTAAAATATGAAGAGAATTTTAATGTGTATAAGAAATGTAGAGAAAAACTTTTTTGTGTTCTGTTTTATTTTCCTTGGTAAAAAAGAAATTAAAATCGCTGTTAAAAGATATTCAAATTTTGCAGAATGAATTGTTTTATTGTTCGGTTTTAAACGCCGCTGGATACAAATCACGAAAGCGAATGAAGGACATATAGGCGGATAGATTGCTTGTGATCAAATTTTAATATAAATGCTGTAGAAGTAGTTTAAGATGCGGTCTTCCATCAGTGAGAATTCCATCCACACTTTAATAACAAAAGTGAAAGACGAAAAGATTGAGATAGGGTGGGAGAGAGAGTGAGGGTTCAGTTCGTAAAAATGTTGAATTAATTCTAACAAATGCCTCTTTTTACATAATGAACGTAATTAATACTAACATTATGTTTACAATAAGGACAACAAGCAATCTTTGATTATTAGTTTTAGCAAATTAGTTTGCAAATTGAAAAACTTTTGCTTTAGCAATTTATAATTGCAATATGCAAAAACTATATAATTATAAAAAGTTTAATATCGCCAGAGTAAATAAATTTTATGCGTATTTTTTTTACCAAAGCATGAGCTTATAATGGATTACGACTGTAAATAATCTTAAATGCATTCCACATTTTTTCGACTTAAGTCGCTTTATTTAATGTACGTTAAGTACAACTGAACATACAAAATAGAAGGTGTGTTAAAAAAGAAAGTGATCTTTTATTCTTGAAAAATATTTATGTATTCATCAATATCTATTTTATCGTTTTGAAAGTAATCCCCTTTAGACAAAATATACTTGTGCCAGCGCTTTTTTCAATCCCCGCAGCTGTTCTGATATGCGCTATTTGGTATGCCCTTGACCTGTTTCAGCGATGCATTCGTTGTCTCCTTAATCGTGGCAAAACTGCCTCCTTCCATGGGAGTTTGCAGTTTTGGGAACAGAAAAGAGTCGTAGTCTGAATCAAAGAATCACGTTTGTTTTCAACGCACCTCGTATGTACTCATATTCATCCATATAGGTACGTATTTGCATTGGACAGGTAGGTTTATAAATATCTATATATGTGTATGCATATTTACTTATATATATTGAATATACACTTTTTTGGATCAGTGGCTTGCTTTTGTTTCCACTTTGGTACAATGATTTTTCCGCTAACCGAATTAATTTTTGAACATACATTTTAGTTGGCCGTGTACAATAGTAAGATAAAGTATCATTCTCAGCCATAGGTTATGAATTTTGCAGGCTTAGCTTTGTGGCCATGCCAGCCGAGTATATATACGTCTAGTATTAGTTTTCTATCTCAGTTTTCGAGTCCTTGATCCGTTCTACAAGAGCCCAAACACAAAAATATTGTTTTAGATTAACACAAGATAATATTGTAACGCAAATCCCAAATTCAGTTAATGTCAGCTAAGTAATTTTCGTAATAATAAATTCCCTAAAGAAGGAAAAACCAAATGAGCATTTGCAGGCGCCTCATGCAGCTGCAGGCTGATAAAAACGATTAGAGGAATTAGACAGGCTGGGATTAGAAATAAAACCATTAAGTTAGATATAGTAAGATGCTTGTAAAATTGTATATAAATAGAATATTTGTGAAAAGTAGAGTTAGTCTGACAAGAACGTAGAAGTTGAGAGTACGGCCAAAATAAATTGTAATAAATAAATATTCCTACTGTTGTAAAAGACAATGTAGTAAAACAAAAGAACTTTGAAGTGCATTTCTCTTGAATAAAATATCCACGATCCAGTGGTACGGACTGTATCTTAGTAAAAGCGAATTTTATAACAATATTATTATTACATTAAAATAAGGTTTATGATATATGATAATACCAGATATAATATATATGTATAGAGCGGTCCCTGAATTTAAAAAAAAAAACAAATGCACTTTTTAGTGAAAATGAATTTTTTTAAAGAACAATTAAAAGTTATTTGATTAATTTCACAAAAACGACAAAATGGATTTTAAAAATATTTGCGCGGTAACGTGTTTTGCAAATAGTTTAGCGTGCATTTGCTTCATATAAAATACCAAAATGCATGTATTTGCCAAATAAATCCGGAATAGGATTTTTATATTTCTCGTATATGGATGGTGCTACAATATCTGTACTTAATATATAAAAATCATCCTTGTAATTTTATTTCTTAGAGTTTCAAAATTTCTTGTTTTTCTTATTTTTTAAGATAAAGCCGATAAGTATAAAAAACTCGGCTAAGACCAATAATATACTTCGCTTTTTTATTTTTACACATCTTTGCCATAGTTATTTTTATGTAACGTTTCTTAAAACAAAAGTGTGCGCCCAGAAATGCAGAAGCATATTCATTTTATTGCATTTCGCATTTATTCATAGTTGTTTTTTTCGAACACGAAAACTTTCTCCATTGTTTCTATCGTTTTTGTTGGCCTTTTATACCCACAACCGACAAGTGTGAAGTAGATTTAGTATGGCAAAGCGTTCGCGCCGCCTTGGCAGAAGCTTCAGAGTTGAAGCGCTTATATTCTTGTTGATTGTAAAATTCTGAATCGATATAAGTATACTTGTCTGACCGTCTGTATGTATGTCTACTGTAGACAGTGAACGTGCTGGCACGCAGATTGTTATTGAAAACGAGTCAAATTGACCAAAATGCACCCCTGTTATGCAACATACACTGAGAACAAATCTATTTCTCAAAGCAAAGAAGCTAGATATTTATTGCATCCCAACCCAAAATATAGCAACGTATCGAAATTTCAATTTTTGGTCCTTTTAATATAAGAGAAGGGTTAATATGAAAGATTCGGCCACAGCGAAGTGTCAGTTTCTTTCTTGTTTTTGTTTTTTGTGTTTTCGTTTTATTTTAAGTCCTCTTCAAATTTTTTCTTGTTCAATATAAACACTTGAATTTGTAGCTTTAGGGTGGGACACAAGTTACCTGCTTTATTGTAAACGTTTCCTCTTATAATTCTCTGTTCTTTAAGTTTTTACCATTTAAACCATATTGGACTATTCATTATATCGTACCATTGGTAAGAATCGCAAATATGGAAACTCTACCGTGGTTGCACGTCGCCAGAGACTAGGTAGATATAATATCAAGTCGAGCTTGAGTCTGGCATTGATAATCAAAAAATTAAATAGTAAATTTTCGAGAACAACAGTTCACCACTTTTCAGTTTGCGTATAAATATCAACAAGTTCACTTTTCGCAAGTATGTACAAGCATGAAACAAAAGGCAAACGTATTGGTTTCAAATATTAGCCTCCAAGTGCGGAAAATTGGGTTTTTCTTAAAATTTGGCGTCTCTATATTGTTGAGTATTCGAATTGCGAATATAAAAACGTTTTCTATACCCACCACTGAAGGATGGGATTTATTTATTTATTTTTTTCTTCATAATGTATTGTAACACCGAAAAGGAAGGCTCAAGACCCCTTAAAGTATATGTATTGTTAATCAGTATGAAATTCTGGATTGATTAAGCCATGTATGTCCGCTTTTGCGTATGTGTGGTGTTTGTTTTTAGCACTCTCTTAGGCGTGAAAATGAAGACATCGATTTCAAATTTGGTAGAAACATTGGAAGCTCGTGCATGCAGGTTAATATTGAAAATGGCCCAAATCGGCCAGAGCAGAAGCTCATAGCGAAGCGTAAACTGAACTCAACCCCGTTTTTCTTAACAAAAATTTGTGGGCTCTGTGCTACCTTTTTAGAAATTATAAAATTTAGAAGGCTGAAATTTTCCACTTTTACTTTATGCAACACTCTAAAATGCAGACACCGCGATCTGGTGGATTAATTAATTTTTAATAATACCAGCGATATGTACATCAAATAAAAGAACTTGGAGACCAATAGGCGATAAAGTGTGTTTGTAATAATTTAAATATGGTGGACGTTTAATATATAAAATCTTGGGACGTTTAGGAAAAACCAATTTCTCGGATGCTAAAATCTTAAGTGGATCGAGCCTTTATATGGTGGGTATGTAAGATTCAACTCTCCTCGAATATAATGTGCTTACTTGCTTTTCTTTTGAGTTTTTCTTTTCTAAACTAATTTTATAGATGTATATATATGTAACGTGCTTACATTGCATTAAAAAGCATGAAGTTCAAAAAAACTAGATCTTGGGTATTTTAGAGTTTAAGATCTCTAATTTTTACTTGAAAGTATTTGCTTAAACTTGCATCTATATAATATTTTGTGAAATTAACAGAAGAAGTATTCATTTGTAATATTTAAGAGGCGAAAATTAACTGATGAATATGGCCTTTTGGTGAACACTAATTGTATTTTAACGTAAAGAAGGGATTAAACATGAAGCTTACTTCAAGTTAATTTAAGTTATTTGAATGGAAAAACTTTTTCATATGTATGAATAAAGTTGAAGGTTATTGGTGTCACAATTTTTCATGTACTTATCTATATTTGATATTTAACAAAATGAATAATATAAAAGAGTTTGTGGATTTTATTAATTATAAATTGATTTCATTATTTGCGTCTAAATTATATGACAATCGGTGCACAAAAGTGAGAACATATATTATAAAAAAATTTCTTACAGATTATAAGAAACACATTTGCTGGTAAAAACGCATTCGTCGGCGCTCAGGAATTGCGCACCAAACTTTGTCTCCTAACAGCTTCCCGAAGTCTAGCAATCGACGATCGATGTTGTTTCCATTTCTGTATTGCAAATCCAGTTTACGTACTCGTTACCATATAACTCATACTGGGTGGATTATATACTATCAGTTGTCTTACCGGTCCTTCATTCCTGTCTTTATGCTAGTCTTTTGTTGTTTAATAATATAGTTGTAATCCTTACTAAAATATGATTTTATCGACACTACCAAAAGCGTTGCTTTATTACGTTCAACAGTATTTTAGTTCGTCGGGCCCTTTTGACAAAAGCCAGTATTGTTTGGTAAAATGAAAAGCAAACATTTATTATAATTGTTACGTGCGTTCGACCTAATCAGTACTTTGTGTATCGCTTTCCTCGTTATTAGCCCGTCATACGGTAGACGTTACAAATCTTTATTGATTTTATAGAGGCTAGATCCATTTCAAATTGGATCTACTCCCCCTATCTTTCAATTAATTAACAATAAATTGATTTACAGCTGCACTTGGAATAGACGTATAAGGATTATTAAATTTTTTTGTATTTTTTGTATTTTTGTAAATTTTCATGTATTTTAAAATTGGATAAAACATTGGAACGTTTTTTTTTTACCGTCTAAATCGATTTATTCCGTCAGGCGGATGATGTTGTGGAAAGGTAATTAACTAATTTAATGCAAAGTTAGAACATTCTCAACAAAGTCAGCTACTTTTACGCCCTTTACTATGAGTGAGTATGAAAATCTTCCTCAATATCGGGTGAAATCAGGTACATCATCATAAGATACATAAAAGTAACGTAAATGGATGATTTCAAGTTATTAATTAAAACATTATAAGGGCTTTTAATCGCCATGTTTTTCTTGTAGGAACTTAGTTGCAAATCTTGGTTCTTGCTGTTGGACTTCTTAAAGGAAAACGTGAGAAAGTCCAGACACTAGAGAAAAGGCACACATTAGACTTTAGTTATTAGATTTCTTTCTTTATTATTCATTTCCGCTGATATTTAAGTTTGCGAAAATATTTCAAGTACCTAAAAATAACCTTTTCAAAGTGCTTGAAAAAATGTTCAATTATTATTATTCAATGGCTGTTAGACGATTTGCGACATTGCCCATCATTCTATTTTAATATAAAATTAAAAAAAAAGAAAATTATATTTATAGCGCAAATTAGTACATTGAGAAAATTAAGCTTGACAGATCTTCAAGAGGAAAACATATAATCTTGTTACGTTTTACCGCCATGTTGTCAGCAAGACCGTTTTCCATTGATACAATCCGTCCCGGAAAATAGTCATCTCCCAAACCATGTCATACCACCACCAACAGAATATTATTCAAAAAAATATTTACCGTACTTTTCAACGTAATTGATACCTATTATTATTGTTTTATTCATATTCATATGCGCTAACTTAGCTGCTATTACACTCTACCGTATTTGTGACAGAGTTTATTTTAATTTTGTCCGGATAAATGTAAAACGCGGAAGGACTTAAGATAGTCCCACCCCTCACTGTACTAATTGATTCGGAACAATTTTCTGTTTCGTTTTATACTTTTTGGTCTTTCTGTCTATATTATTTCCGATCTGGTATCTACCTACGGATTTTCGTCACCGTGCAAACCGCATTTCTAAAAAACTTTGACCAAATTTTATATAATGATGTATTTTGGCTCAAGGGCAAACAAACTCTATCAAAAATCCAATGCATAGAATAATTTTTACTATCAGTCCTTCCGCTCTACCCCCCAGTTTTGAAAATGACCAGACAGAAATCGTCGAGTAATAGAATTTAGCATACTAAGTTCCTATAAATAATTTGAATCGAATGGTGCGAAGTTTTAAACCGCCTCTCATACAATCCTTCACACGAAAAGTAAGTCTCTATGCGACAAAAATATAATATTTCATAATAAAAGTTGATCCGCAGTAGTAGTTCATTATAAAAATATACCCATACCCAATGTGGATCATGTTGGTCTATTTTTTTAATTCATTCCATATGAAAAATAAACCTTGGTATGCCTAGATGTTTGTGGTTCTAATATATTATGTTTAAAATTGATCCGCAATAGTAATTTGACATAGAAATCAGCTACAGTATATTTCTAGGTCTATTTTATATCCATTTTTTCAAGCCCACACCTTATAACAGCACAAGTCAAAAGTATGCCTTTATATGAAAACAAGATGTAATATTTATAACATCATGCACATAAATAAAAGCTTTAATTAGATAAAGTGGAGTAGTGTATATGATAGACGGCTACTCCGTACTATAATGATTTTCTTGTTTTTTATTTTTGATATAATTTATTTATTGTTTATTCTTTCATATTGCTTCGCTTTTATTGGTATTATTTTAATAATATATTATCATATTTTATTTTATAATCCATTGTTTTACTTTATTTTATTTTTATACTTTGTTTAAAGGGTTCTTTTCATAATTATGATAATCCAAATGAAGACGCTTTGATCTGTTTTAGCTTTTACACAATTCGCTTTTCTCCAGACTGAGTATATTTTCAAAATTGACCTCCGGATACCAACTAACAGATTGTGTGAAAACCTCCTTTTTTTTCTGACTGCCATAATTTTAAAAGCAGACAACCGGAAATGCGGAATGATTGCCATATCGCCGTTACTTTAAATCCCCACACTGACCAAAAATGTAAGTATCCCATCACTACTCTTCATGCATATTACAAATTGGTTTAATCGATAAATAAATATGTAAAATTGTACACAAAAAGCAACAAAGCGCATTCAGTATCTTGCATAAAACGCGACATACTTCCCCATACAATATACCGGCGTAATAAGGACGCGTCAATTTACTCCTAATAACATGCGAGGAAGAATATCAGTTAAGCAAAATTGATGTTAAGGCTTCTTCTTTTTATTGTCGCCCAATTTATAACCGGATTTCAATGATTTTTGAATTCGATTTAACAGGAATCAAAAGAAACGCAGAATTAGGCGGCTTTCTCTAAAAAGAGTTACGGGATATTAGCTAACGGTCTTAGTTGAGTATAGCATGTAGCTCACTTTTTACATCTGTAAAACAAAAAATATATATAAAAGTTTGCGTCAGATACATTTATGATGCTTCAGATATGACTGTATAGGTTAATTTAAAATTTCGAGTATTCTACCTATCCTTCTTCAATACAGAATTAATGAATAATTTTCCAATATTTATCTCCCAATAGCAATCGTTGTTATTATTTTCTTTATTAAAACCATTCAATTTTTTTCTCTTCGTTATTTATTGTTTCAATTTATAGTGATTATCGTTGGCTTGTTCTGCTTAATTGAAATATGCTTCATGAAAGTATTCACATTTCTTTGCATTTTTTCATATATTATACATTTAAGTGCATATACAAAATGTAAATATTTGTTTTAAATTGGATAAAAACTTTTAAAAACATTTTAAAAAAGGCTGTAAAAAGCATTATTCTATACTACTTATCACGTCTTAATAAAGAATAGATAGCTTATGATGTATAAGGAGACATCAAGTTACGTTCAAAATATAATTTATTTTTTGGTACAACCACTCTACGTTTTATACGCTACCCGATCTATTTTGTTTACTTTCGCACTTGTTTCTACTTGCTTTAATTCCACTATTTTTAATGTGTGTAAAAAATTGTGATAAAAAAAACTTTGCAAATTTTTTTTTTTTTCTTTTTTCGAAGGAGAACCCTTACGTGTTATATATACCCGAAAGAGATCTTTTTATGGCATCTTTTCCTTTTACGAGTTAGTCGGGCCGTTATTTTCACCTTTATGAAATGTGTTAACCTTATTTGATAGATTGATCAGTAATTTTTGGAATTGAAAAGGAAAATAAATTTTCTTTTTGACAAAGCTTTCTTGATCGCGATACTCTCCTTCAAGTCAGGTAGAATCAACTTAACGCTTCTTTAACAATTCGATATGGAATAATTTTTAAGACATTACGACAAATAGGTTTATCACTTGCCAACACTGCCAGCTTTGCTAGTGATTGCATCCCGTCATATTCTTTTGCTTACTGGCTTTTTCGCAAATTGAGATATAAGCTTAACGTGGGAGGCGACATACTTGGCTCGCGTCTCTCTTGCCCTCTTTATATATTCTTCCCGGTTTCGTCCTTTCCAATAATATTGCGGATTTCATATTTGGAAGGGTCTCCGCTATTTTTGTGTAACTGCTCTACATCTAAAACATCGCCAGTGTGGTTTTAAGCCTTTACGGATACTTATATTTTATAAATCATAAAGTTTTCATGCATTATTTGGTTTTATCAAATAAGTGATTTTCCTTACAGTGCTATATATATTTCATACATAAAAGGTTACAACTAGACTTTGTGACCTTCAGATAGCCATCTGCGCAGGCGTTTAGCATGGCTATACTTTACCCGTTGATGTTCACAAAACCAAAGCAAAATGTCGTAATGTAAAGCTCTTAAGAGACGTTTCTTAACATTTGTTGTTTTTTCCGTATTAATATAGTATGACATACACAAGAAAAAAAATATTTTCTTTTTTATTAATTTGGAATACTTTGCGTAATTGTACTTTGCACTATTCCTTTCTTTAATGTGAAATTTTTTTGTCCCATTCCTGCTAGGTTTTCCGTCCATTTACGACCATTACTGAATGTGCACACTTCTGATGAACGTACGTTTCCAAATAGTAGGTAATCGACTATTGATACGCACATGTGTCCGTAGATTGACTTTGAACGCCATGAATGCATCTTGAAAGAGAATGAGAAAATGTTGCATTTTCAAATGTTATTAGCAATAATTACAACCGAAAACAGATATCAATCTGTTGTGTAAAACATTACATGTGCAAATAAATTTCTTCCTCCGAAATTTGTTACATCGTAAAACGTGTCTGAAGCGTTTCATTTGCCCAAAATTATAGATAAAGATAACTTAGATATTGATGTTTGAACGATGTCAGTTTGAGTACTTCACAAGCTGCTGTTCAGTGTATATCAAAGTTTAAGGACCGGATGTCATTGTTGGGCCCTCCCGAATAAGTGTATTCAGATCGATGCAGACATTTTTACCTGATCAGCGGTTCGCAGATGTTGAAGAAGTACGAAAATTGCTCGATGAGAAACTGGGAAGTTTCCGATAAATGGCAAAAGACGTTTATTAAGCTTTGTAGCAATTATGTTTTAAATAATGTTAAATTTTATCAAAAAAGAGAAGCAACTTATTTGCATACCTATGACCAAAGTCCAGTCAAATTAATTTTTCGACTAGAGGCATATATGTATCTATATTATTGCAGCTACGCCTGTACGTGCAGATACGTCATTAGGATTATGCGTACCCAATATTTGTAACAAGCTGAACGTAATTTTCTTACTTGTCTTTCTTTCTTCTTAGCTGGTTGTAAAACACTTTACATAATTACTGTACAGTGGCACTTTTTTCAACCACTCTGGCAAAATATATAAAAAAAACTATATATGTGTGTGGTCGCAAGAATTTTCTCATTTCCACTTTCACTTTTTGTTTCCTCTTCTGGCCTGACTCTTATTCTAAACGTTTTCACCTTCAACTTTTATATGAATTTATTTTATTGTATTGTGTAAAGTCTTTATAATTTCAAATGAATGCGTGAGTGTCTCCGTGTATTTAAGACTAATATAAGACACAAGCATTAAGAGCCACTACAGCTTAGCAGCATTGTATATGCACATGCCATTATAGAACCTATTGTTGTTAATACATCTATGTATATTTGCGCGTTATAGGCCATAACTTGGTTAAGAAAACAGCCATACAATTAAAAACGCTCTATGTAACTTTTAATTTTCATTAGTTAATAAATTTGAGTACCGATTTGCGGAAAAATATGCATTAATCATGAAAAATTGTAAAATTTTTTTCTACGCGTATTCCGAAGACAAAATGTAAGCGTAGCGTTATTCCATTTAAATTTAGAATTAAAGTAATCCCTTTTCGCATATGCGCAGTGCAAATTTTGTCTTTCGATTTATTTGATGTATATATTATAGTTTGCTGATTTCTGAATGGAGCTTTACTTCAAAACATAAAGTTTCGTTTAAACGCTTTCTAGATTTAACTATTTGAATTGAACTATAAAGCTATGGAGAAATAATGTGTAGAACTTTTACATACTAGATCGCTAGCATATCTAAACCTTCATCTACATATATCGTATATTGTGTAAAAACAACCGCAAGTTATGCAATAACTTTGTTATTCCACAAGAAACAGAAACAAGCTTTAGAAATTTCATAAAATTATTTCATTTTCTTGATTAAACTTTCAAGTCCACACGTATCCTATCAATCTGTCCGCTAATATCATCATATTCGAATAGAAAGATAAACTTCTTAATATTTAATTAAGCACAAATCAGTAAGCAATTTGATGTTAAAAGCAAGTCAAATCACGCCATAGGTTCACCTTAAAAAAATCGGGAATCTAGTCGAAATTCGCCGTCGTATGAGCAGAGAGTATTGCTTATCGAATTGCGTAGTCTTGTGAAATGTATATAACTTATTCGGAATCACTTTATGAATCGATATAAGCCTCTCTGTCTGTCCGTCCGTTATCCGTCAGATGCGTTTTCACTTTACCAACCAAAAGATCTCCACTTCCGATCTGCCCACTTTTCCGCTACTCCCCATATAACCGTTTATTTTAAAAAGTTGACTTACAATAAAAAAAAAATTGCAATTTTGCAAATTTCTCGACAAAAATCGCTGAGTAATGGCATTTCGACATTCTAAATTGATATGAAATATTTGGTTCGATTGGCCTAATTTTTTGAACTTCCTCTCATATAATCGTTCCTACGAAAACTGGATCTTTATGTGGTAAAATGGTCTAATTTTCAATATGGTGAAAATTGGTTCGTAATAATAATTTGACAACGAAACCAACCTTACCTAATTTGGACCGTGTAGGTATATTTTTTGGATACCAAAGCATATAAGGATTTTCAGGAAATGAGAAAAAAGGCCTTAAATTTGAACAACGTGGGTCCCGGTCCCCATACAAGATTTCACAAGAAAAAGATTTAATTTTACATATTGTATGACAAAAATTGGATCATAGGAGCAATTCAACAAATTGGGTCACATGACACTACACGTAGAAGGATTACCATGAAAAGTAAGCCCTTATATGAAGATAAAGTATAATTTCTAGTTTTCTTTGACAGAATCTGAAAAATAATAATATTTTTGGGAAATAAATTAAGCTTGCAAAATTTCGATCACATTATTTGATGTTTTGGGCATTCTCCTTTGCATGATAATAATGTGTAATTTTTGCGGTATTAACATTAAAACGAACGAATAGCTGTACTAGGTGGAAAAGTGCAGGATGTTTGTTTGTCGGTATTGCCCGATTATAATCTTCTTACTTTGCTTTTTTTCTTTACTTTCTTTATCAAAACACTTGTAGTAAATGTGTAAACGTTCAGTGTGTAAATATGAATTAGATGTTCATGTATAAAATAAAGCGGCATATCGAAATAAACGGAATAAATGAAATGAAATGGATGAAAGTAATTTAATAATGAAATTGTCCAGACAAATCCCTCTCATAGATACGGGTATGAGATATCGATCATGGCCTTACATGGCCTTATGTTTCCGTCTAGAAGAAACAGACATTTGGCAGAAACAACTCTATAGCGAAAAAATAGAAAAAAATGAAATCATGTATGATATGGCCCGAATTTTTAAATATCACACACAAGCATGACACGATATATTGCTATACAAATACAGAGTGATCAAATAAGACCTATATATATTTTTAATTTAACATAAGAACGAAAAGACAGATGATATCAACATTATCTTTTTTGTTTTAGATAATGGTTCGCGCCATTTTTATTATAAATGATTTTGCCTCGGTTTTGTGCAAAAATAAATTCCGAAAATACCAACAATGAATAATCGTGGCTAAGAAGGTCCTTGAGCGTTTGTGGTTTATTGCAGTAAGCGCCATTTATTGGACATGATCCCAAAGAAATATATCCAATGAAATCGTATGGCACGATCGTACGAACAAGTCCCCTCGGCATTTTTGAAGATTACGTGGTCATTGAACTTTTCTCGCAATAAATTGATTTTGTCACGAGATATACGGCATGTTGCGCCATTTTGTTGAATTCGCACATCATCTAAGGTACGACGTTTAAAAAATTCATAGTTCTACTTTAATTACCGAACACAAAACGATGTCTTGTCATATATATCCGATGTACGTTTCAAATCAATTTTTTTACAATTTTTACAGGTAAATTCACAAAATATTACTAAACTCGTGTAAAAGGTAAAGATATATTAATTAACTTACAATAAAGCTATAAGAAAAAGTGACAACATTGCAGTCGAGGAAGGCCCATATTGGAAACCCTACCCCTTCAGATCACTTTCAAAATCGTTTTCGATCGGTATAATAAAAAATCTTAACTATATCTAAGTGCAGGAAATAGAACGGATAATCACAATTGGATCTTTAAGAAAAAGTTTATGGGCGGCGCAGTGTTATTGACGGAGAGAAATCGTCAGCGTATTGTGATAATTTAATGTCATAAATGTATATATATTTTTGGTTGAGAGTTAAAGCGACAGAAATACACTTCCTTCTTATAATTAACGAATAATTTTTCTTAAGCGGATTTAGTGGATATTCGAACCTGATGACGAAATAGGAACAGAAAAAGTTTAAGATGTAGTTCAAGTGATTTTGTGAATAGTAAATTAATATCTTCAAGTTTTGTTATCATTTTTTCATATGGCAGGCAAGCTATCATCATCATTGTCGTTGCTCTTAACATTGTTTTCGAGAAAGTAAGCCAATTAAGTAATTCAGATCGAATTCGCTTCTCCCTAAATTTTCTATTTAGCTATTTTCTACATTTTTTCGCAAGTAAGTAATTCAGGTCGAATTCGCTTTTCCCTCTTTATTAAAAATCTGTCTTCAAAAGAAAGCCGTTTGCGGACACTCATGCACACCGATAATGTGAAACTATTCAATTGTTTGCTTTTGTTGTTTAACATTTGAAGTTTTCTTCTTCAATCCGACTTGTCTTCGGTCAAACTTTGTGTGCTTAAGAGTTAACACAGTCTTCTTTCGCTTATTCAGAATGGAAAAATGAATAGAATCCGGAAATTTACTTGCGTTTACTTAAATGTGAAAACAAATCTTGGCGTTTTGCATGTGCTACAGTCGTTCTTCTTTTTTTTCTAGGATTTTTGCTTAAGACCGCCGAGCTGGTACCTTAACAACAAAGAGTTATGAGTAACGCGAAGTATATTGTCATGGGAAATTGAGAAATGCTAAAGAAGTTTTCAATAAGATTTTGGTTGTATTATAAATATCAAAGTTCGTTCTGCTTTTGTTGATTTTGTTGATGTTCAGTAAGATTTACATTTTTGTCTTGGAAATTATAAAAATCTTAAAAATGTTTGGGAATTATTCAGTGTTGCTGAAGACTAAAGATTTATCGATTCCTCAATAAATAAAATTGTCCGTGGGTTCGGCCTAGCAAGATGTGGGGAGGAACGTAAAACCGTTGGATCATCGTAAACAACGCAGTTTCCTGATTTTGCCTTGAAGAAACTTTAAACCAATCGTGTTTTTTGTTAAGAAAATCTTATCATTTTCATCTCAATAGTTTCGTATGTAATAATTGTCGGTTTTTTATTACATATTAACCAGACAACTTTACATTCCTCAAAATTTCCAGCTTTGTATAATTCGGTGGCGAACAAATAAAGTCTCCGAAAATGACTTTTTGTGACTTTATCTGAATGTGTCGCACGATAGATATACACCACATTCTAGTTATGCATTGTGCACTATTGCTGATATAAGGCCCGATTCAATGAAGAAAGTAAGGGAAAGTTGGTTTCATCGAGTTGATTTCTGTAGGAGGAAACAAGACAGACATTTAAAAAACTTTTTACTTTCCTCAATTCTTATTTTTTTTCTTTAATTCTCTCAGACTTATTGAAATACCGCATGTTTGATTTTTTCTTTCCTGAATGACTTTCTCTTATAGGTTCAGTTTCGTTCACTAAGAAGTGCTGCAACGAATGACAAAAAAATGTGATCAAAAATCTATATTTATATTGTATATTATAAGATGTGGGCATTTGGTAGCAAGAAAAGTTCTTCAAATCAAAGTATTATACAAATTTTTAAAGCTTTAAACGGTTATCAAAAACATTCGCGGAAGTTTTAGCGAATTTTCTAAGAGTTTTATCATTTAAGTCTGCTCATAGGATAATACCTAGCACTTTTTGTGTGAAGCGCATCGTAACAAATAAAAAGTGGCATTTTCGAATCAAAAAAAAAAAAAATTTAATGAAAGAGTTGGAGGCCATGTGCTCATAAGCCTAAAAAGATTGTGCGAAAAATTCTATTGACCCACATGTCTTGTACATGAAGTTTGAACAACGACAACATAAACTTTGGCGGCAAATAAAATTTTCTGCAAGGAAACCTTATATGTTATACAGAGATCGCAAAGGTGCTGTTTCAACTTTTTATATCAATCATCAATAAAATTTGTTTTTAAATTTTAAGAAATTAAAAATTGTATATATCTCTCTTTTTCTTTCTCTCTCTTTCTCACTCTTTCGTTTCAGGATGCGTTCATTTGTTGAAGAGAATGAAAAGAATGATCCATTAATTAATGCTCCTGATAAGAAGAATAACCCGTGGGCTGAAAAGGGCAAATGTGTTATTATGTAATATTATCGCAAACCACAGAAATATCCAAACATTAAAATTCAAAATAAATCACAACAACAACAACAAGGAGAGCAACAACAACATCATGAACAAGAAGAATATGAAGCCGCTCGTAAAGTAAATGAAATAGCAGAAAAGAATGTAGTGACAAACACGATGTACAATTCCCTAAATCCCGTATTATCATCACCAACATCGCGACTTAAACGATGTGATTACTATACCAATAACAATTATCATTATTACAATTACAATTTAAATTATCATGATTTGCAAAAGGGTCCTTCACGCGCCAATAAATTATTAGAAAAGTTGAAAAGACGTACACATCAAGAAATTCTACAACGACCAATGCTGTGGCAAGCGGTCGCATTAATATTGTGGTTGCAACAAAAGTTTTGGGAACTGTATTATCTCATTGTTGTAAGAGGCAGATATTGAGAATATCGAGGAGTAAATACACGTAAATCAAAGGCCACTAGAAAACAGGACAGAAGAAATAGTTTTGAATTGAATTTGATATATTAAAATGCAACCACGACAAACAAAAAACGAAAGCGGCCTGCAATAAAAAGACCATATAGGAAGGAAGCACAATAGCTAAACCAATGCAAAGAAGCCAATGTATAATAGAAAACAGCGGAAAGGGACATTTAAAAAGTGAAGAAGGATTTAGCTTTTAAACAAAAAATGAAAGAGAAAGGGAGAGGCGCAGTGCGAAACTAGATCAACAGGAGAAAACAAAAAATTGTCTTAAAACCTGGATAACTTTTCATTAATATCGTTGCCGTAAGCGTTTAAGTACATTTTTTAATTTTCTTTAATTAATATTTAATAATTTTCACAACATTATATAAAATTAATATACTCTATACAAAAATAAACAAAATTTAAAATTTTAATTAACTAAATAAAACACTTGATATAAAACGGAGAAAATAATTTCAAATAAATCAAAAATAATAAATGCATTTTTATTTTAAATTATATTAATTTCTTTTTTCTTGTTTTTTTTTTTTTTTATTCTTTCAATAATTATTTTCATTCAATTAGTGCTTTTTAAAGCATTCAGCAACAGTCATCCACCCACCCATTCGTCGTTTACTCATGCCCTACATTTATAGTGATACATACAAATTTAAATATTTTCGAAAATTTTTTAACCAAGTGATCAAATGGAGAACTCTTTAGACTTAAACCCACCACACCTTTCTTTTTACTAGAATTCAAAAAAAAAAAAAAAAAAAACTTATCATCAAAAATATTATTAAAAAATATAAAAAGAAGAAATAAAGAAATAACTAGAAATAAATTAAAATATTTTTTGAGAAAAACCCCAAGTGTTTTCCCTTAACCTCTGCTTTATGCTCTTTAAAAAGTCCTTCTTACGTGTCTCGCGAATTAAACAGAAGAAAAAACCGGAAAGTTTGCTTGCAAATTTTTATTGATTTCTTTATTCAATCTCTCAATGGTTTCCGTTTCCAAAACAATATATTAGCCGAACAAAAATAATATTTATATATGTATAAATACATATATATATATTTTATAGCCAACTTATTTTGTTTACGCATTTCTAAATAAATCACGTATACAAATTAACTTAAGCATAATTTCAACCGACTTAAATAAAATGAAATTTTAATTAAAAAAAAAAACCAAGTACTACTGTGTAGTAGAAGGATGCCTTTTAAATTATTTAGAAAAGGAAAATCAAACTGTTAATAAAACTCAAAAACTAATAATTTAAGCATTTAAAATTTCTAAATAATTTAAAAGAAATAATTAGAAACAATTTTTTTTTGTAAAAGTTGAGTAAAATTGAAGTTCGTGAAAAGCGTAAGTAAGAAAATCACGTTCGCTTCCAGCGAATTTGGTTATCGATTGCCTAAAGCAAACAGATCACAATTCAGATCAGCAACAGTTTGCAATTTTCAAATTTTTTAAATTAATCTCACTTGTACAACACAGATTACATTGATGTCTGCTCTTACTTGTCACTTAAGAAAAACCTTTTAAAAACTTCGGTCCCAGTTCGTCCGCGCTTCTTCTTCTCAGCGGACAACGTTTCGTTTCAACTTTAACTGCTAACCTTAACCAGTTTGGAAAGTCAACCTACATCTGGCACAGGGATAAACTTACGGACGGACAGAAATCGACCAAATCGGGTTGGAATCTTTAACTAATAAAAAATACTTCTTTTACGTTATCGCGGTTCTTCGATAATTATTGCAAAATCTTACAATCAAGAAGACCAAAATAGTAGATCGTCATCTTTTGGCAATTGGTTAATAAAGTTATTTAATTTCTCGTTTACATAACCTTTCAAAATGTCTTTGTAACTGCCAAAGGATTAAATAAAAGGAGATGCCTTCATAACATAACATTTTATTTTCATTTCAATTAAAATTTCTTATTTTTCTGATATAACAAAATAAATTTTCAATCTATAAAAACAACATTAGTATTCTTTTTTTTTTTTTTGTTTTTTCACAGCTTAATTCTGAATAAAGTTAAAGTTTGAATAAAGGTACTGTTAATTGGTTTATCGTTTTTCAACAACGTACATGAGAACATTTTTTCTTTAATTGCATCTCATTTCAGCTAATATTCATTCCATTCGTGTCTTTTTTTAAATAAGTTTTATTTTTTCTTTTATTACTGTCCACTTTGTCCCTTTTGTTTCATTATAAGAGCTCGTAGTGTGGAAAATATTCTTTATTTTCTTCATCAGTGTGACCAAGGCAATACTCTTCCAGGATATCAAACCCTCGTGACCCTTATCTTATTTAGTTCTGAAATGAGCAGCATACGACCGATGTCCGCTCTGTGTGGCAATCACAACTTGTATGCTACACAACAAAATATTTTAGAAGATTCGGTCGTAGCCGAGTTTACCTTTTTTTTTATATATATTTCTTTTTAATTTAATTTACTTTTTTTTTAGTCTTACTTTTCATTTCGTGGTAAAATTTAATTATCTTTCATTTGTTTCTATTTTATATTATTTCCACTTTTTCTATTGCTTTCAAATTTATTTCAAACACCGTAAATTGCTTTTTAATAAGCGTTTTTTTATTTATTTTAACTTTGGATTAATATGTGGCAATAGACTGAGTCGCTACAGACAGGGTTAATAAAGAGCGAAAACCTAAGGATTTGTGCGATATCAATGGGGGGAGGAGATTCTTTAAACCAATACATGCAATTCTTAAAGTCCTGCTAAACGGGGCCTAATATAGCAAACAATTACCCAATTTGATTTTAAAGCTGCTTGGCCAACTTGACGGTGTTTCTAAATCAAGCGCGGTAACTATGCTTTCCTGTCCACAATGTCTTTTTTTTATAAACTTATTTCGTATATTCTTAAAAAAACAAGTTACCACTTAATTGGCATAAGCCAATTAAATTCGCAGTGCTTAGAGTCTCCTTTAAAAAATAAATTTTGGTAACAAGCCAAATGAGCAGAAAAAACTCGACCGATTTACTGTTAGTCAAACATCCTTTCTCTTCATCGCTCAAATTTAACAATATAACTGAAAGAAGTACTCACCACGTTATGTACGTCTAAGCGGTACGTACAAATCCACGTCCATCTAGAAGCTATCGGTTATGGCTCCGCCTGTAATCTTTTTCTAAACTCTTTAGTTTCAATTCTAAAAATTAAATTAATTATTATTATATATATAATAAATTGTAATCTGATATAGGTGTTCACGGTTAAAGCAAAAGGTGAGGCACAATTTTATTAATCTTAAAAGGCAAAAAATCTTAATATAGAAACTTGTTATCATTTTTCTCTTCATATAAAAAAACACGGCGTTTTAATTTCGTAGAAAGCGGATTTGTTATTTTTCAAAAAATTTTTTAGCCGAAAGGAAACCCCAAAACGTCACTTTTAAATACATTTATAGGAAAATAGAAAGTAGAATGAATTTTGTCTCTTCGTTTATCACATCCCCAATATATGGTTTGACTCGATCTTTCCTTTCTAATTCTGAATACCTCTATTAAAAGAGCAATTTTTTTAACAAAAGCCACTACCGAAATAGTATTTAGGTGTAGTAGTTTATTTATTTAGATACTTACGTAGTAAACGGTTTAATTTTAATTCTTAAAATACCAAAAGGAAAAAGAAATTATAAGCAAGTAACGCAAAAACCAACAGAAGCTGACAGATGTTTTGTTTATTTAATAAACAAATATATGAAAACTACTACAAAACACCAACTACCACAAGGAGAAGAACAACTTCATACAAAAATACACTTAAAATAAAAAGCAAATTGCCAAACGACCATCAGATAGCCAGAAAAAAGTTTAAATAATTATGTTAGAATATAATTTAAAATATTATAATAAATTTATTTTCAATTAATTAAATTAATTAAAATTAAAAATAATTCATTAAACGATATAAGTAGAAAACATAAAATTTTTAGACATTATTATATTATATATGCAAACATAAAGGATATATTAAAAACGAAATATATAACATAAAATAATATTAAAAACAACGCAAAAAGTAGCTGGTGTTTAAAAATTGAAAAACAAAAAAAAAACAAAAAAAAATGAAACGCAACGGTAAACAACTACTTTACACAATACACTAAAAACTAACAGATATAACACTAAACATCGGTATGAAACGCATAACGAACGAAAAAATTTGAATAGCATCTTATTAAAAAATAAAGCAAAACAATTAAGAATGCAGTATACAAATATAATGTTTAATTAAGTATATTATTATTTCCAAAAAATTAACATTAAACTAGTAAACGGTCGGCTTTTGATAAGCAAAGTTTTATAATGCGTTTAATTGACCTAAAGGACTTTGGAAGCATTATAAAGTAACAAAAGCTGATTAAAATCCTTTACAGCCACACATTTAAGAAAATGAGTTGGAAAATATATACACATATATACATATGTGTGCATATATATATATATGTGCATACGACACTATATATATTTACATATATATCGCGCTGACCTTCTGGTTAATATAAGAGTTTAAAGTAATATGAAAAGAAAACCACAAAACAACATTAAGTAGTTATATGTATATAACTAAGTTATTATATACAAATAAACGATCGCAGTAGCCAAAGCATATTTCTTTATTAAATAACATACAATCGATCATACTTAAATGTAATGGAAAGTAAAATAATGTAAACGTTGATTGCTTACAAATCAAACAAATACAATTTACTTTTATATTTCTTTAAGGTGAAAGAAAAGTTCTTTTAAAGATATCTCGTACATTATAATAATTTTCCCAAATCTTAAAAAAATTCATTTTTAATAGAAATAGACTTTGTACCCGAAGTCATAAATTAAATAAATACGTTATATTTTAAGAGGTATATATAGGATTGTTAAGAGAGTTCTACTCATTCGTATTATGAGCATATGAACACCTATATGTCGCTATATGTGTTAACAAATAAAACCTGATAAAAGAAAACAAACTTCACGATCTTCTTGCTACGTAATAATAACACTTAAGGAGATCTAGAGGATTGCGTTGAAAGCTTTAAGTTGCAACAGTTTTGGAAGCACCTTTGAAGCATTAAAAATGTTAAAACTATCGCATACAACACTTTCAATTAGTTCACTACAATTGACAAAAGCTATTAAGAGTTTCCTTATATGATTTTACAAGTTGTAACCTGTCTTTTTGCTTTAAACCTTTACCGATTTACCTGGACGTATGTAGACGTAAACAGAGCAGAAACTTTGTGTTTAAACGCAATTTAATTCATTGAAAACATTTAGGCCTAGAAAATGGTCTAGAAGATTTCCTTAGTACTACAAAAATTGGAAAGATTTATGAAGAAAAACAAATCAAATAGAAGATAAAGTTTTTCCTCGTGAAAGTTCTTCACGCAATTCTTTTGAGAGCAAAATGGATCGGTTTGTAAAAAAGCTCAATAGTTCCAAAAAATTGAGTAAATTTGAATTACAAATAAAACCAAACAAATATCAAAAGCATCTTGGAAATGAAGACAAGGAGAAGCTTTCAATTCGTTCGTTGACTTCACCGCAAATTGAAAAGAAATGAAACTTAAGCGAAAAAAAACAAATTATAAAAGATAGTTTTGTTTTTGTTATACTTCGAGAAATAGAAAGTAAAAGCCGGCATTCTTAAGCTCTGCTTTTAGCAAAGCTTTTCAGCTCTCAACGTGTGTGATTTCATTGAAGTGAACAAGCAGAGACTTTAGAAACAAGAACTTTGAGAAAAGCTTTCCTTTTATATAAGTAAGTTTTCTTTTCTTTTATGATATTAAAAAGCATTTAAGAAAACACACTAACACCGAAAATTACAATCACACAAAATCAAGAATTCATGAACGTGGAATCAAAGGTAACAAGTTTACTTTAGAATTAGTGACTTTTCCAGAGAAGCCATAAAATAAAAATAATATTCAACGTACATATTAAGGGAGTTAAGCCAAACACACAAATATATCAAGTATGAAAAGCTAATTGTGTAAAAAAAATATTATTTAAGAATTACTTGAAATTAAAAAAAAAAAAAAATGAGAAAATATAATAACAGGAAAAGAAAGATCTCTAAGCGAGGAAAGGCTAGCGGGATGATAATTTATAAAAGCGATCCGTAATAATATTGGCATACGCGTTTTGGGGAGCAAGTAACAGCACAGCTTGAGAATATAACTTTCAGGAAAGGAATTAATTTTAACATAAAGAAAGATATACATGGTTTTAGTAAAGAGATATATGAAAAACAATTTAGTTTTGTTAAGAATCGATGTTGTTGACGTGAACGTAATGAAAATTGAAAAAAAAAATATCCAAAAATGTTTATAAAAACCAAATTCATGTTAATTCAATATATTCCAAAAAGAATAAATAGTTTACCATAATATTTTACTTACTTAAAATTAAGTTAAAATATATTTAATATAAACATAGAATAAATGAATGTGTCAAGTATCTAATAATTACTACTTAAGAAAAAAATTGATTCAAAAAGTTGCCCAAACACAATGCTTAAGCTCTCAATCAACTGAGCTAAGCAAAGTTTTAAATTTAAATTAGTTAAATAAGTCAAATGTAACAGAAATATTTTTAACTTCTCATTCAATATCATTCAATGCTCAAGAAGAAACATTTACTTCAATACTTCAATAACCAACAACAATATAACAATCATTTAAGCCATATATTAGAAGAAAGAACAAAAAATTCAACCAAACATTAACATTAATTCGTTATAAAGAAAAAAACAAAAAAAAAATTGATATATTGATAAGATTAATGATCAATTTTAATCCGAACAGATAAAAAAGCAGAAACTTCTTTAAATAACATAATAAACTTTGCAATATCTTTAAGCGGTTTTTTCAACCAAATTCCGCAAAACAAAAAACTACCCTCTATAAAGAAAAAAACACGAAAACCAATCAAAAAAACGTACTTGTTTTATTTTGTTACAGCGACGAAAAAGAAAGGCTATGAAACTGATAGTTGATTTTATCTGTCCTTCCCACCGTACAAATTTTTCACAACCATCCTAACAACAATGGTTAAATTAATTGTTTTTCCTCTCAATAACTTTCTATTATTAACTGTGCTTGTTTAATGATTTCCGTTTCCCATTGTGCTCAAAAAGCAAACTTAATTCAATTCAAATTTAATTTATCCATTTCCTTCTTCTCTCTGCATTTGAAACTAATATTGTTATTTAGTTCCTTTTCTCGGTATAATTTCATTATTTAAAAGTTAAGGGACTAATGTTATATATTTCACAGTAAGTATTGCCAAAAAAACCTTTACCTCCCCGGAAAGAACTAAACCTTGGTAAGATAACTTCCCTTGGAAGAGCAAGACTCGCTGTAATAGAAGTCAACAGAAAAATCTATATTCTAAACTTGAGTATAATCACATCACTGAAGCAGCAAGAAGCACTCCTTTACGTGTTGTATAAAATATTAATCAAAAACGTTAATAAAATATTCATTTAAAAGTCAAAAGGGGAGAAACTTCAGAGACTTTATGAAGTACATATACACATACAATCAAGGTTGAGTTCTCAATCAACTCAGGCGTATATGTCTATCTGACTGTCCGTGATGTCTGTAGCCAATATTCCACGTTGCTGAAAATAAAGATGCTGACATCAAATTGACGAAAACGTAGGGAGTGCTTCTATGCAAAAAATTGAGCTTTGCTCCCATTATTCACAAGCTTCAAGGAATGCTCAGTAAAATTTTCGCCGCATATTTTGTGGGCGATGAGAGAATTGATATTATATTTCCTTCGAACTCGAAGGTGGAAAGCCGCGGCAGCAGCTTAAGACAAACCGTGTCTTTGTGCAATGCTTTCGAAAAAGTGACACCACCGATCCTTTAATCTACATGGAAATAAAGGAACTCTCTTATTAATAAAACAAGTAAAAACATTATAGTGGGCCACATCCCATCGTTAAATACTCTACACGGGTTCGTCACTGCACACTTATGGTTCATTATTCATATAACGCCTTTTCAACATAAGGCGCTGTGAGCTATGGACGGAAATGTGGGCTGATCCGAATTATCAAAAGATCTCAAATATTGCGACTTGTAGCTTGAACGCAAGCATACAGACATGATTCAGAAAGTGATTCTATTGATCAATTGGTACAATAAAAGATGGGTCTATGTCACTCCTTTCTGGTTGCTATATACATCCTCATTAATGCACCCATGCACTATGATGTTGTTTCGAAAAAAAAATTGATGGATAAATAAATGCAAAGAATAGCAAGAACAATTAAAATGATATATGCAATAGCCATATAACAGCAATACTTATCGGTTTTATCACACCTTGTGAAAGATGAATTAACTACAAGATTGACAAACAGGAAAAAACAAACAATATAAATAGCAATATATACAATAATTAAAACAATAATAACCACACTATATTCCAAAATACCAACAACTAATATAAACTACAGCAAAATATAACGAAACTAACGGCAACTTCAATAATGACAATAAACGTTACAACCTCAGCAATGCCAACATAACGTTATGTGAGAGCGACTGGTGCATTTGTTGGCACTACAGAAGGGTTAGGAGCCGACGGTCTCGACCGTAATGTCCAACACATATAAGACCATATTCTATGAGTGAGAATACGTGACGACTTATGGATTGCTACAAGTAATAATGAAAACTACCTCCGCACAACGTGACCTTTAGTTCTTCTCCTCCTACTCCACGTCAAACGCTTCTTCCTATACCATGGTTACCCTTGCGTTTAGGTTAACCTCGGTATTGTCTATGTTGTCATTTAGATCTCACCTACCCGAATTCATCAACGTCATTAGGAATGCTCAGAATTTTTGGTACAAAAAGTGCAGGTCTCCACTGATGCAGGAAGTGTGAGGTTTCTCCCCCACCAATGATATAATTCCTCTGAATGTTATTGGAATTGTATCGTTATTGACGATATCTATTCAACTTGCGACGACTAATAATGGCTAAGAACTAGTCGTTCTTCCACTAAGAACGTACATAATCCTCTCTGAAGTTGCGTCTAATGGGCCTGCGAACACCGCAAAGTGTTTTTGCCAAAAGTAAGTTAACGTTCACAGATTTAAGAAACATTTGCGTTGAAAATGAACACAGAGAAGCAGAAAAGCATTGAGTTGTCCAGTTGAAAATAGATGTGGCTCCAGAACAATTTTAAAAACTTTCGAACACATCCTAATGGCCTCAGGGAGCCTTGGTTAAGAAAGGTGCAGGAAAAGGCCGAGCAATCCTTTTATGTCTACAACCTCCACACACCTCCACTGGTATTAAAAGTTTCAGTCTTGGCAAGGCTGAAACCCGATATACACAATAATGAAGTTCTGTACGCATTCTACCAAATATACAGATAATACGTACATTCAATAGAAAAGGCGAGGGAGTACTTATAGCAATACATACCTCGATCGCCTCGAGTGTTGTTAGCACTGTTATGTGTAGAATACGTAGAATTTTTGAGCAAAATTAGCTGAAAGTTACAGTTATATAGAGTCTTACGTTACTTCAGGAAACTTTCAGTTGATATAGATAGTAACTGTTAATGCGGGTGGAATGTTTTCCTAATGAGCAAAAAAATTTTTAGCACTACGAAAGCTAAACTCATGATCATATATTTCATTAGCAAGTCTTCATGCTTTTCCATATAGGTGGTATGATATATAAATTAATACTAAATCGTGATGCCTACATCTTGTTTGCGAAAATTAAGGTCAACATCTGAAGCATATATCTTGTGAATATTCAAAATCTTCTCTTATTTTATGTTTACATATTGTTTTTTCCAGTGAGGACGCTGTGTTAATGTGGCTGCGAGTAAAGGTAAGTAAAATCTTAGAGATACAACCGAAACAGATGGTTTTTGACAAGCAGCTGTTACAATTAGCGATATCAGGCATTGTCATCTTTCAATTGAGAGAGGACTTTGTCTATGTACCGTTTCCTAAAAGTACAAGTGTGATATAGCTGATTGAACATTTGACGGATGCGATCGCTAAATTACATGTTGTGTTTATTCTTCTTTGTAAAACTACAAATTCAAATCACATTGGATTTATTTTTGCTTACGTAACTACAAAGTTAAATTACTAAGTAAAAACTTGACTTATGTTTGGATATTTTGTCAAAACCTCTTACTCCGAACTGGTTATCGACACTTCACGTTTCGAATATATTATAAAGATGAAGCCCGTTCTTGCCTGTTTATCACTGAAATGGGGAAACTTTGTGTATAGAAAAGGACCCATCTGTCTGTGTAACCAATCAATGGACCCTCAAATGCTAATCTTCCTGAAAGATAAGCCACTGCTATCTTAGCGAACAAAATCACTACAATCTTGTGGAAACCTCAGCTTAAGATTAAAAATAACGTAATCTTTTGACTAGCATTCCCGTAATAAACAAAAAAATGTTTTAATTTAAAATTCATAGTACAAATAAATCTGAAACTTACTGGGAACTTTAGTGCAAGCACTTTGCAAGTCAAAAAACTGTGATGCGTTTCAGGCGCATTGAAGACTGTAGCATATAGAAATATTAATTTATTGTCTGGAGCAATCATTTCAAGGGAAAGCGTAAAAGTGGTCCTTATCGACCAACCATTTAGCAAATATTTCGCAAAATACTTTGAATTCCTAAAGTGTAAATTTGAACTGGTTACAAAGTCGCTCTAAGGCGGACATAACTTTTTCAATTTCATCTTAAATTTTTATTGCTATTGATTCCGATTTAAACTATGAACCCATTAACTGCGTTTCAACAAAAGATAAATTAACAATCGTGCTCGGAATTTTCAAAGAACTCATGGATACATATTTTTAGGCTGAGTAAAAGTGCAAAAGTGCCTGTTATAAATGTAACAACGTTTATTATATATAACTTCAATAATTTGTTTATTTTTATTATTATCAAGATTTATTAATATGTGCGATATAAAAACAAACACAAAAATGTCGATCAAATTCTTCCATATCGATTGCTATCATCACTCTTGTAATACTTTGATTTTAAAACAATTAAGAAAGTTATATTCAGTTATATTCATACCCACCAACATTAAATGTCGAACGCGCAGCCTATTTTTTTTCAATTTTTCCGCAAAGTAAATTTGCAAAATTTGACGCTTCTATTCTTCATAATTTATGGGTAATAAGCAAAAAACCAAAAATCGTTTTTAAGAAGCACAAAATTGTGCTAAGTTTACGCCCCACTGCGGCCTTGTGGCCCGTCCAATTTGAACCATTTTCAAGCGATTGAGACAGCAAAGTTTATCTCACCAAGTAATGTGGGCGAATCAACATTTATTTATTAACTTGATTAAAAAGGAAACGTCAAGAATAAGTCATCGTTTCTTAAGTAACTGTAAGGCTAACCGAGTTAGTCTGTTTTTATAAGCAGACAAAGAGGCAAATTCTTAGGGGCAAACAGCATAATTGCTTTTGAACGAATTCATAATAACAGCTTTAGAAGTACACCACATGACAGACGTATACCTAGGTATTGGTCTAACGAAGCACATATATAGTTTGTATACCCATTAATAAGGAAGATAATAAAAGAAAAGTCAGGATTTTAAAGATTGATTAAAAATCTTTGAAATAACAACACACAGCTTATCAGAGAATGGTTTTAGAATGCATGATGAAATGCCATCAGGGCCAGGCGCACCAACTATATCATATTTTATTTCAAGATTGAATTTATGATCTGATGTGGATACTTAAGGGTAAAAGGGAATCACCAGTTGAAAAATTTCGTCGCAAGTATTCAGCGAAGGGATTTGAGGTTTCAATATCACCAGAGGACTCGGTGCCAATGAAAGAAACCTGCGATGGATATATGAAGATTTTTCTTTTGGAGTTGGCGAACTTATAAAAATATTTACGGTTAACAAGCAATGAGAATTTTATCAACTGAAGGTAATTGAGTGCAACAGGTAGGCGAAATACTCGCAAGCGCAAGCGGACACTTTCCATAAATTTTTTGAAAGGTTTGCGTTTCTTATTTTCGGAGTATTTAATTCCTTTGTTAAACAATGGCAAGCGACTGCTTTGTTTGTCTGATCGGAACGGATGCAAAAATACATTATAAAACGATACCAATAGGTTTTCAATATTCTGAGCACGAAAAGCGAGGATAATGTGTGAAAGATAAGATTTAAGCAGTCAAATATTGGTTTTATTAACGTTATATTTTTACCATCGTGAATGTAATGAAATGCGATTTTCACCCGAATGATAATAAATTCAACATCGGCGGGATAGGAAATGCAAATGAATAGGACGAGACAGCAATAGATATTGCGATTAAGAAACCACCTCTAGTGCGATCGAATCGATCCTTTCTGAAAACCTGGAAAGATTTGTGAAAAACTTCCGACGAATATAAATCAAGAAAACTCCATGGTCACTTAATTTGGGTAGATAGAAACAATGTTTGAGTTCAAGCGCCTGACATTGTGGTAAATGATAGTTACTGGGCCTGAATAAACAATTAGTTTTTTGAAGGTGGAAGAATTAGTATTACGGGATCGATCGCGAGAAATTAATTCTGTTATTAAGCGTCCAACTGGCCAGAATGGCGTATTTAACAAAGTTTTCAACTAACTTCCAGTAATGCTTTATGATCCAATAATTTCAAGACAGTCCAATACCGAACATTTTCCAAATACTACGGGCTACATTTTCTCATTTAGTGAAAGTGCTGAAAAGTTACGTTCGTTGGGTTCGTGTTTGCATAAATAGTAGTAGACGTCATTTAAACGATTTTGCATTAAAACTTAGTTGCGTTTAATGTATGTTTAACAGCGATAAAAAAATATTCTTTACACAACTTTCTGTCTTTTTAAAGAAATCGTGTCGATCTCTTATTGGAAAATTGAAAGAAAACGGTGACTTTCTCATCTGGAAAGTACCGTCTTCAAAACTTTACACTGTGATGTAAGCTATCTCAGTTCTTCAGTTAATCGTTATCTCGTGCTATTTCATTTCTAATACGCATTCAATGTTATTGAAACATTCTCAATAGAAAGTAGCAAGCGATTCCTCGCAACTATTTAACCAGTTTTCAAAGTTGATGTGAAAATTTGAATAAGCAAAAATTTAAGGCCGAGCTTAACACAATTCTGACAGTATAATTGAAGAAGAAAAGGCAACAAGTGACGAAAAATTTGAAACAAGTTTATTGTTAAAGGAATACTTTGATACGTGTTATTCAGATTCCACTCCATCCAGACAAATAGCAGTGATCTGAGTTGATGGTTTTAAGCACGACGTGCAAACACCGATAATATTAAGCGCTATCGTCACCCGAGAAAAAACTGAGCACAAAATTGTTTTGGAAGACTGGAAAGTCAAGATGCGTTAGAGGTGATATCTTAATAGTTTCAGAAGTCACTTGGTTTACTATTATGCATGAACAGGAGAAAGGTCTGTCCGAAGTTGATGTCGTGTTTGCTTGCTTTTGACGAAAAACAACAACTGTCTGAGGTTAGGTGAAAAAAGAGGATCTTCTCATCAGATAAGTAACAATTGCTGAAACATGAATGCATCGCTACGCGTAAAAGTCCGTCCAAACCAACCAAAAACGCAAAAGATGGCTACGAGGCTACTGACATCCCCATTTTGTTATGAGCAAACGGACACGAATCAATGGTGAACATCGCTTAGCATTGTTAGCGCGTTCGATTGACGAAATTGCAAAAAAACCGCCCTAATGGTACGAAACTACTTGATTCCCAATATGATATTTTTTTTTTTTAAATCTTACGTTAAATGTTATATTTGTAATAAAAATTTATATTTTATGGCTTGCAGATTATTACTTTTGTTTGTTTCACCAATATTTACTGTCAGCAAATATATGTGCATCAAAATATTTTCGTAAGAAGCAAATTTAATTATACTGTTATTCATTCACAAAAAATAATGTAACTAATTTTTTTTAAATAATGTACAAATTTCCCCCTTAAGAAAATCCTCGAAGCGGAATTTAGGAAAGTAGGTAATAGTAGTAAAGTTAATTAGAAAATTTTGTAGGCGTTTTGAGGAAAAACGAGTGAAAGCACTATGGTTGTTCACGGCCCTACAGTCATTCACATAAAGGTTTCTACAGATGAGACGTTATATGGGACGCTGTCGGAAAAGTGATCCCATTCGAATCATTTTTTTTTTTAGTGTCCGTCCAAATTCGATGAAATTATTTGAAAGAGTGTGGCTGGTAGACTACATGAGGTACAACCAATCATCCACAAGCACTTTGTGAAAGAATTGCTTCGGAAAACAATGCCAGCAAGGTGAAAGCGTACTAGGGTACCCAGAGAATCCACTCTGAGAGTTTAATAGGAGTAATCACTTTATTCTTTTGATCCAGTGTTAAAAGTATTGAAGTAATTATGCATTGACTTCTTTCTAAACACTTTAGCACCGGAAGGAAAAACTGGTTTGTTCTAAAAATTGCAATTCAACACTTCGTGTATGGCTGTCAATCTGAGTAATTCTGACAAGCACTGCACCCATACTTGTAATACTCCATCGGAAATTTAACTCAATATTACATTTGAATAAAAAGTTATTCTTAACAGTAGTATATATATGGAAGAACGTTGACGCGAATTTTAGACCGCAACAAAAAGGGTCTTCTTTTTTTTTTTGCTCATCAAAATTTTCGGCCTTTCCGTATAGTAGTATATATATGGGGGAACGATGTCCGCACACTTCCCCGCTCTCACCTCATTACCACACTCACAACACCACTCATGCACATATAGTCACATAGAAGCGCACATACACACACACACACACACACACACCCTGCTAGGGGACCAAGCGGCAGTAAGAAGCCTGAAGCAACGCGGTACAGTCGAATGCACGGATGTCGACGAAATCACCTCAAAGGAGAACATCTGCGAGGCCGAAAAGAGCCAATATGGGCTGGCAAACGCAGAGGTAGTTAGCCTGAGAAAGGCCTACGGCGGTACGCAAACGGCAATAAACAGCCTGTCGAAAGAGGAAGCCAACAAGCTGCTAGTTGGTGGCAAATTAAGAGTAGGCTGGGTGGTGTGCCGACTAAGGGAGCACAGAGCACTGGTGAAGTGTTACCGCTGCTTGGAATTCGGACACATTTCCAAGCAATGTAAAGCAATATGCGACCGTTCAAAGGTCTGCCGACGATGCGGAGAGGATGGGCACATCGCAAAAGTGTGCTCCAAAGATCCCCTGTGCTTTTCTTGTAAAGGCGTACCAAATGCTGACGCTAAACACGTAGCGGGGAGCAGTAAGTGCCCGTTATTCAAACGAGCTTTAGCTGCTAGAGGACGCAAATGAGAATCATGCAAATTAACCTCAATCACGGCGAGGCAGCTCATGACCTACTTCGGCAAACGGTCGGTGAGAAAGAGGTGGACCTAGTACTACTGACTGAACCATATCGCAGGGCAAGTCAGGGCACCTGGGTAACCGATGCGTCCAAAAAAGCACAAATTTGGGCGCCTGGTCCTATAGCACTCTTGGATGGGGACTGCCTGCACAGCGGATTCGTCAGGGTGACAGCTAAATATATATGCTGCTATAGTTGCTACGCTCCTCCAAGCTGGACACAAAGCGAATTTCAAAGCATGCTAGATGAACTCGTCGCAGATGCCCGGGAGAAGCCTTCCGTATTAATTGCGGGGGATTTCAATGCTTGGGCCTTCGAGTAGGGCAGTAAGGCCTGCAATGCGAGAGGACGCAGCTTGCTGGAGGCTTTCGCCATGCTGAAAGTATCTCTTCTGAACGATGGGCAGCGAGATACGTTTCGTAAGGCAGGAAGGGGCTCGAAAGTAGACCTCACCTTTGTTAGCGACGGTCTAGTGGCCAGATGCAAGTGGTCGCTGAGCCAGGAGTACACAAATAGCCAGGCCATCTTCCTCGACATAGCATCTAGAGAGGACAGAGGTAATAGGTGGAATAAAACTACCGGGCCGCGGTGGAGAGATGCACTTTTTGACGAGGATGTCTTTAACACCATTATGGACTCCTACGTGGGTGGAGACGGTACAGCTGGTGAACTCCGCAAAATGTAGCAAAGTTGCTGGTACAAGCATGCGACACCGCCATGCCACGAAGACGAAATACACGGAGAAGAGGGTCTCCGTGCCATTGGTGGACCGAAGAGATAGCGTCCCTAAGAGCGAACTGCGTGAAAGCCAGAAGAAAAGTGCAGCGCTCGAGAGGTAGGGAAAACTTCAATGAACTGCTCCTACTCTACAGAGACCTGCACAGTGACTTAAAGAAAGCCATAAGGGCCAGCAAAAGGAGAAGTTTAGAGGAAATATGCCAGGATGCCGATGTTAACCCGTAGGGAACGGCATATAAAGTGGCCTTGAAGAAGGTCAAAGGACAGAAGATACCGCAAATCACGTGTCCGCTCGCGCTCCGAAGAATAGTAGCGACACTTTTCCCTCAGAGGCCGCCGTATGTGTTGGTAAACCTCCTCGGCAGGGAAGAGGAAGCCATACCAGCAATTTCTGCCGACGAGCTTTTAAGCGCCTGCAAGCGGATTGGGGACAAAAAAACCAATGGCCCAGATGGAGTCCCAAACAAGGCCTTAAAGGCAGCGATACGAAGGAGGCCAGACGTCTTCATGATGTTGCTGCAAAGGTGCCTGGAAGAAAGGACGTTCCCGGACGTATGGAAGATCCAAAGGCTGGTCCTTATTCCGAAGGCCAATAAGCCACTGAACGAGCCATCGTCATACCGACCCATCTGCCTGTTGGACACAATGGGCAAGGTTTGGAAAAGGTCGTATATGAACGCCTGCTAGCTGTGGTTGAAGAAAGACGTGCTCTCTCGGATAACCAGTATGGATTCCGTAGAGCGCGGTCTACAATAGATGCCATAAGCCACATCGTGGCGCTTGCCTCAGACGCCATAGCCGGAGACCGATGGAGGGGCGGTGATAAAAAGTACTGCGCCGTCGTTACGCTAGACGTAAAAAACGCTTTCAACTCGGCGGACTAAGGGATTATCCGCAAATCCCTCATAAGGATACAGGTTCCAAGGTATATACTTGAGATAGTAACAAGCTACTTTTCGAACCGCACGTTAGTGTACGACAGCGATGATGGAAAACAATCGCATAAAATAACGGCGGGTGTTCCACAGAGGTCAGTCCTTGGATCAGTCCAGGAGTCTGCTGTGGAATATTATGCACAACGGCGTCTTTGAAATTAAACTTCCTACCGGGGCAATGATCGTCGGCTTTGCCGATGATATAGCAGTCGTAGTGACTGCAAAACACGTCGCGCAGGTAGAAGCGAGAGCTAACGAGGCTATCGTGAAAGTGAAGTTGTGGCTAGAAGAGATGGGGTTGGAACTAGCAGACCACAAAACGGAAGCGGTCCTAATAAGCAGCAGAAAGAGCGTGGAAACATGCTGTATACGAGTCGGGCAGCACACGATGCGGTCATCTCCTGCCCTGAAATACCTTGGAGTTATGCTTGACCATCGACTCAATTTTAAGCAGCATGTTGAGTACGCTGCTGAGAAAGCTGCCGGCATCCAGGCGTCACTAGCAAGGATCATGCTAAATATTGGAGGCCCGAAATTCACCACCCGAAGGGTTATAGCCAAGGTGATAACCTCAGTCATAATGTACGGAAGCCCAATTTGGGCCAGTGCACTGAAGGTGAAGGCAGTGTACCGAAAGGTGGCGGCAATATATCGCCTTAGCGCCCTGAGGCAGATTTGCGCATTCCGTACCGTGTCGGAAGAGGCAGCGCTATTGCTAGCTGGCACTCTGCCAGTCGACATTCTGGCCGATGAGACGAGCCGCATCTACAAACGGCGTCGCGGCAACGAGCTCTCCTCGCACGTTATAAGAAGTGAGGAGCGGATGTCCTCGTTAAGGATTTGGCAGTCGAGGTGGGAAAGAACGACCAAAGGAAGATGGACGTTCGCTACGCTATTACCTAACCCAGATTCTGAGTGGCCATGGCTCTTTTCGGAAGTATCTGCACAGATTCGGGCACGACAGCTCGCCTAACTGTCCGACATGCGCAGATACGGAGGAAGATGCGGAGCATGTAATGTTCCACTGCTGCAGATTTGAAAATGCGAGGCCTCAAATGCAGCCGAACGGAATCACGAACGAAATGATCGGCAGTACAGCAGCCTGGAACGCCATAGATGCTTTCGCTAGCACTACTCTCGTGAAGTTACGGGGATTAGAGAGACAACGGGTGGAGAGCAGAGGGAGTGGAAGCCGATAGTGCATTCCACTGACGTCCCACCATCAGAAGCGTGCTAGCGACAACGAGCCCCCGCGAAGTAATACCTAACGGTGGTCCCGCGGGAGAGAGTGGTAGATGAAGTGTGTGTGGGGGGTAGTTTTTAGTACGTATGCGCCAGGGATGGCGAATCGTACATGCTGCTATTAAGTCCCAGCAGTATCTTTCGAAGATTTTCTACCTCCAACTCACAGAGCAAAAAAAAAAAAACACACACACACACAACACCATCACCATTGATCGTTGTGATTTCGTACCGCACGGACGTGTTCGAAAGTGCTCCATTTATATCATAGGCGATTGTTATCAGAAAATTATCCTAGAGTGGAATTCTTGTATCGGAAAGATAAGTAAACGATAATTAAAAGGATGATAGTGCTTTTGAGCGTCTTATTTAGTTATAAAGGCATTTAAAATAGAAAGTGAAAGGTCAGGTTTTGTTTTCTTTATTCTTTTTCTCCGCTTTTCTTCTCTGTGGGTTTGCCCGCTTTCGCGCTTATTTGGGGGTCGTTCAGTGTCACCCAGGTAAATAAAGAAGGTGAGCAAATCACGGGAGGACATTGCCATCTATTGCTGCTATAAAGCAACCCTGTGCATCTGCGAAAAGTTTTAAAATATAACGCAATAGCACTGACTTACTCCTTGTTTTTCAAGGAATAGCTTAGTGTAGCATAGCTGAGGGCGACATTAATTTAGCAAGCAGTATTGGTCAACCCTACACCGACCCAGGGCCTCAGAGGGGAAAAGACTAACAATAAAGTAAGTACAAAATTTGTAGAAAATACCGACAACGACAAAAACATACATACAGAAACACACTCTGCACACACAAGAAATGGACTTGCGTACAAGGACGTCACAAACATACACAAACACAAGTAGATATACATAAATACATTAATATAAACACACACGAACACACGCACACGAACTTATACATAGATATATACATCCACACAAACAAACGTAAGAGGAATTCTCATATACATACATTCATAACTACATATACAAGTAGACTAACATATATAACACTAATACGAAAATTATGCCGGCCAAAACCGGAAATAAAGGGACACCTCAAGACGCACTAGGCGCCACGTGGGATAGTCCGGAAGTGTTACATGCACGTATGGTCACATAGAAGCCCACTTACACACACACACACACACGCACACGCACACACACAACACCATCCCTCACGTCTACTACACATTCCACATGACACTCTACTTACCCTCACAACACGGATTCCAACGCCAACGATCACATTTCATCATGTGACTCCCTCTCCAATTACACTCCCTCATATCATACTAACAAACAATTATCTCCCATAAATCTTACCTCCGTTACACACATCTTCCTCAGCAAACGAACAACCATTCCTCCACGGACATGAATTATTTATGATTCTCTTTACAAAAGTACATGAAAAAAGAAGCACGATCGTGCATGCACATGTCTACACAGATTCACACAAACACTTCTCTTCATTACACGCATCTTAATGACCAAACCGAAAAACGATTCCTTCAAGAACACACATTACTTACGATTCCGATAATAAAAACATATCAAAAAAGAAACACGATCGTGCATGCATGTCTCTACACAAATTCCCACGAACACATCCCTTCATTATACACATCTTAATGACCAAACCGAAAAGGATTCTTTCAAGGACATACATTATTTACGATTCCGATAACAAAAAAAAAATATAAAAAAGGGACACAAGTTTATGACCACTCTTCAAAGTATTTATAGAGAAAAATAAAAGACAGATGGAATTTTACAGATAACGCTTGAAGGTAAGTTCACCAACATTTCTATCCTATGTAAGCAGAGTTTTCTCTTTAGTTATTTTCAAATATACTAAAACCAGCAAACCATTAAAAAGAACAAATACAAAAAATTAAAATGGAACCTAACACACATAAGTGCACTTTTTGCTATGAGACAGTTGGCAATTTACTGGAGCATCACTGCCCAGAATTTGCAAGAGCTTGTCAAATGGGTTTGCAGCAAGCTGATTCCTTGAACAAAGGAAAAATTGGTGACCGGCAGACAAGGTGTAATTTCTGTGGTGTGATTGTAACTGAACACGAGTTATTCCATACCCATTTATGCAAAGACTTCGTGGCAGGCTGTGAAACAGCATTTAAAGAAAACCAGCCTCCTATTTCCAGTATGAATGACGGACCGTCCACAAGCAACGGCGGTAAGCGTAAAGCAGTGTTTGGAGCTAGCACCAAGAAGAAAGTTCCTGCCAGTGAGGTGTATTGCGAGCCCTGCCAAGTTTTTTTGATGCAGAGAAAGTACAAAAACCATTTGAGGACTAACAAGCACAAAGAGAAGCCAGCTGTGCTCCTAAAAGAAAATGTGTTCATCACATCTCCGCAGACATCGGAAAATGTGATACAATATAAAATCGTCAGCGACTCGAGGGATGAGATTGTAATAAACAAATTTTTAAATGATATCCGCACATTTATACACGAGCAAATTCAAATCAAATTAGATGAATTTGGCTCTGTAAAGTTCAACTTGAGGCTTTTTGGAGATTACGTGAAGGGCTTCGAAACAGAAATGGTGATAACACTGAAACACTTCTCAACAAAATACGTTGCTGCAAGAGAAAACAGTGAAGTTGACGATAAGATTGACGAGCCTTTTATTGAGCTTAAAAGAGCAACTGAAGAATACCAGGAACGAGATAGCGGTTGGGCGATAGCAGAATTTAAATTCCGTGAATTAACCATTTGCAAGTTGCAGTCCTTTCCTGTGGGTTCACATATTCCATTGCAAATTAGTATATTCACTAAAAAGGCTACAATTAATGTGAAAAATGCTGATGTCTACTGTTTCAAATGGTGCATATTAGCGGCTATCGCTTACAAGTTCGACAAACCGTTGGGAGACGAATTACGCAGATTAGCTCACACGAGCTATTATAAAATCGTAAGTATTCGCGAGATAGTCATTAAATTCCGAAACATTCGGACTGACTTTTCTGGATTAAAATTCCCTGTAACAAACTGCGACATCAATCGGTTTGAGCAGAATAACGAAGACTTCAGCATAAATACATATGAATTGCTACGTTCCAAGGGTACATGGAAAGTGGTTGGTCCGGCAAGAGCCACAAAGGAACCAAAAAGTTTGCATATCAACTTGCTAACTGTTTATAACGAAACGACTAAGCAATATCATTATTGTCTTATTACCAACATGCAGAGATTGGTAAAAACTCAATATACGCGAAGTCATACATCAGGACAGTTTTGTGATTTGTGTCAAACGTTTTACACTATGACTGGAACATGCCATAAGGAAGGTTGCACTAAAGTGAAAAGTGTATTTCCTTCAGCGGGAACAGTAACCAAATTCAAAAATATGGAGAAGAAGTTGTCGCCGCCAATAATCATATATGCTGATATAGAGGCTGTACTGAAGCCAATAGAAGTTCTTAACAGGAGCGAAGGGACGAGAAGAATTCAAAAGCATGAAGCGTGCGCAGTCTCTTATTATGTTAAACATTTGTATAACGAAGAGTGTGATGAACAGTATACTTTTGTTGGCGAGTATATAACAAATGTTTTTGTTTTTCATTTAAATAACTAATTGAATCTGGTTATTTATTTCTTATTTTTATTAGGAGAAACCTGCATAGTTGAATTTCTTGGCCATATGTAGCGAAAAATGGACGAGCTGTATCATTTGTACTAGACGAATTCCGCAAGCCCTAAAGAACTATTTCAAAATGAGCAACCAACAGAGATGGAAAACACTGAATGCTACGCCTGTGAGGAAATAATTTTAGGATATAACGATAAGTACTATAATTATTTTACAGGGGAATTTGTGGGGTTCATTCATAGCGAATGTAGGAAATGTTTTCAATTTAAGCTACCCTACT
>NW_023998630.1:1638501-1666212 GCF_014805625.2 Glossina fuscipes | reverse complement strand
ATAATATTTCATTTAGAAGTGTAACGGACTGACATGGAGCAAGTGTATACTTCATATTACTCTAATCAAATCGGAAGTGGATTAAGTCACATAGGATCATTATACGTGTCATCACGAGTCGTACAACATGGGCGTGGCCTTGGTTCATTCTTCGCGTCTTTTTTTAGAAATTTAAAACCGTTGTTTCTATCAGGTTTGAATGCGATTAACGACCAGGCTATGAATACGGGCAAATCTATTCTCAATGATTTCGGTCGCAAGCCACTTACAAATATTTTGGCAGACCGAATTGTTTGATAAGAGTAACAAAGTTGAATTGTTCGGAAAGCTGCATGGTGTTATTTCTAATCAGCCTAAACTCTTGCTAAATAATGTTGATTTGCCCATAATAATTAATTTGGAAAAATCATCATTTTTTTTAAAGCAAAATCCTGCCAAGGAAACGCAGCTTAAGATATTGGAAGCACAATTGTTTATGAATCACATAACTATTAATCCAGGAATACTGGTTGCTCATCATAAAATATTACAAAGGAAAGCAGCTTTATATCCATTTAATAAGGTAGAAGTTAAAACATTCACTCTGTATCCTGGACACCATACCCTATCATTAGATAATGTTGTCATAGGACAACTTCCGACATTTTTAGTTTTTTGTATGGTTTACAATACTGATTATTCAGGCGATCGAACAGCGGATCCTTTCAAGTTCGAGCATTTTTATTTGCAAAGGTTTAATTTGTCAGTCAATGGTGTTCAAATACCTTCTCAACCACTTGAATTCGATTACTCTACAGAAAAATTAAGATCAACTAGAGCCTATAGCATGCTATTAAAATCATCTGGAATTAATCACTCAGATCGTGGTCTTCATATAAATAAGAAACTTTTTGAAGATAGCTGCTTTATACTAGCGTTTGATCTCTCCGCTGATCATTGTAATAACGATTTGTGTGCTAATATTTTAAGGCAAGGAAACATACGCATTGAAGGCAAATTCGCTCGGGCATTAACATCAGCTGTAGCTTGCATAGTTTACTGCGAGTATGATTCGATGTTAGAGATTGATAGAAACAGAAACGTGAAAATTACGCTTTAAAATGAATACGATACAAATAGAACAAGCACTTAAAGCAAATCAATCTACAAAGAAGTATTTTCAAGGTGTTTTCCCAGCTAATATTTTACCACGGAAAGTCGTGGGCTCTAAACCTGCTATTATAATAGCAAATACAGACTACTCTAATCAACCAGGAGAGCATTGGGTGGCCTTTTATTTTAATTCTAAGTTAGGAGCGGAATACTTTGATTCATGAAGAAAGAATTTTACAATTTTTTAAAGAGAAACTGCGACACGTATGTATGTAATAAACAGCAACTCCAAGGATACTTTTCAAGCACTTGCGGACATTATGCCTTGCTTTATAGCTTATATAAGAGTCAACGAAGTGCTTATTTCAAACAATTTAGTAAAACTGACTACAGCTTTAATGATAAGAAAATACTCAAACTATGTAAAAAAAAAATTTTAATAAAATAAATTAAAATTTCGTTTTAGATATCAAATTCTTTATTTTCATTTGCAATAAACTCAAAAATAGGGGCATTAGCTATAAATTTGTCTCTTCCCCGAAAGATAATATGTTGGATATTATTTTCCTTTAACTTTTTATACGGATTCTTGGAAATACTTGACTACGACGTTTCGGAAGAAATATCTAGAGTAACTTTCCCTCTGGTGATTCCAAATAAAGGGCAATTTTTTCTCCATATTGTGTTGCCTTTGCTTTATATCCGACTATTTTGTAGGATTCATCAATTGATAACTCATCTATCTTTGTGTATCCTTGTCCTGATGTTTTCCAGACGACATTCAGGGTCTGCAGAAATGTCTATTAAAAACATTTAAAAAAATTATTAAATTTTTAGAACAATTATATGAAAAATATTTCTTTTGTTTCTTGTTTCTTACCATGGCTTTTGTTGTATTGATGTTGTGGTTCTTTTTCCAATCGCGAGTTTGAAGCTACTAACTAAAATTCAGTTTATAATTTATTTTTATAGATTTCTGGTCACATTGGCTGTAGTTATCAGAAGAATAAAAATAAAACATAGGTTTAATTATTATTTATTGGTTTAATGCTTTATTGTAGTAAACTATTAAAATTAATCTTAGAAATTTCATTATTGAAACTATCGCCTAAAAGTCTGTTGTAATCCGTAACTGTAAGTATATTAATATTTAACAGTTGGTCATTGAAGCTATCATTGAAATAATGATCATAGCTTTCAATCGTGTTTCAGTTTGATATCTGAGGTCGTAATCCGGAGTTTCGCTTTGAAGGAATTGCTCCAATTGATTATTCGCCATGAAGATTGATTGAGAGACGGTTGCCCAATTAAACTCCGACCCTTCAGAAACTTGAGCAACTTGAAGAGACGAGATTGGATTATATGTACTAGCTTGTGTTGATACAAAAATTTCCAGATCGTCCTTATTATCATCAGCAAGTGAAATAATCTCGGAAGTTTGTGACGGTAAAAAGATGACAAAGTCTAATGTCATCTGAGAATTGTAATTTTCAGTCATCATCATTTCCGCAGTAGATTGATTCTCGTATTCCGTTGATAATATTGATGATAATGATGGTGATATGCTATTGTTGTTCCTTGGTTCCATGTTAATTTTTTCTATTTTTATTTAAAGTAATTAACTAACCGATTTGCTGGTTTTAGTATTTTTGAAAATAACTAAAGAGGAAACTCTGCTTATATAGGATAGAAATGTTGGTGAACTTACCTTCAAGCGTTATCTGTAAAATTCCATCTGTCTTTTATTTTTCTCTATAAATACTTTGAATACACAAATACCGTTTGACCTTTTTCTTTTTATCATTTATAATGCACCATAATACTAGTTCTTTTTCATTCTCAGCGGGGTATTTATACGAATGGAAATAGTGATAATAAAAAATAGAAATGAGGAAGGATCATGAGACGTGTAAGTGTTATGAAATGCGATATTGTGAAATAGTCGCATCACCCAGAGTGCACTTAATTTTTTTCTTCGTGGAAATTTGTGTAGACATGTGTATGCACGACCGTGTCCCTTTTTTATATTTTTTTTTTTTGTTATCGGAATTAGATGTCATTAAGATGTGTTCGTGGGAATTTGTGTAGAGACATGCATGCACGATCGTGTTTCTTTTTTGATATGTTTTTTATTATCGGAATCGTAGGTAATGTGTGTTCTTGAAGGAATCGTTTTTCGGTTTGGTCATTAAGATGCGTGTAATGAAGAGAAGTGTTTGTGTGAATCTGTGTAGACATGTGCATGCACGATCGTGCTTCTTTTTTCATGTACTTTTGTAAAGAGAATCATAAATAATTCATGTCCGTGGAGGAACGGTTTTTCGTTTGCTGAGGAAGATGTGTGTAACGGAGGTAAGATTTATGGGAGATAATTGTTTGTTAGTATGATATGAGGGAGTGTAATTGGAGAGGGAGGGACATGATGAAATGTGATCGTTGGCGTTGGAATCCGTGTTGTGAGGGTAAGTAGAGTGTCATGTGGAATGTGTAGTAAATGTGAGGGATGGTGTTGTGTGTTTTTTTTTTTTTTTTTTGTGAGGTGGAAGACCATCAAAAGGCACCCCTTAGGGCAGTGCGAGACTTTAACCCGCTAAAAACCACCTCTCCTATTCCCTACCCTGTGGCACGACCATTTAGGTATACCTTCACAGGGAGGGTAGGCGTTTAGACACTACTTAAAAGCCTACGATGACGCTCTTCGTGTCTTTGCTTACGCATAATGCTTGCGGCGAACATTTCTACCGCCTTCCATATTTTGAGATCATGCAACATATTTGCCACAAGATTGTCGGGGAGAGGTAACACTCCAATTTCCGTCTGTAATCTCTGTCATTCGTTATAGTATTTCGGACAGACAAAGAAAACATGTTCAGCGTCTTCGATGCACTTACAAAAGCTACATAATGGGTCCTGCTCTATTTTAAATCTATTCAGATAGGACCGAAAGCAACCATGGCCGCTAAATACCTGGGTCAAATAAAAGTCGACCCCACCATGTTGCCTATTCACCCAGGGCCGTAAGTTTGGTATGAGTCGATGCGTCCATCTACCCTTACCCGCTCTGCTCCAGCGCTCCTGCCACTCTTCCAACAGACGCTGTCCAGTAATCAGCCTCTCCCTGCACCCGTTATCTCTAACATATCTCAGTTTCCTGCCGGTAAAATAACTAGCCACTGTATTAATCAAATAATGTGGAATTCTTCTTTCCTGTAGGGCAGCTATGACGCAATACCAGTTTGCTGAGTTGAATGCATTTTTTATATCTAACACTATTACTAGGCAATACTTTTTGTTGCCTTCCATCCAACGTTTACCTTTGATCGCTTCTGCTGCGGTATTTGTGACCATTTTTATTGCATCCATTGGGCTTTTCTTTTTCCTGAAGCCGAATTGGACGTCCGACAGCCCTTTAGATCTCACCATTGATGCTTCTAAACGAGTTCGAATAATCTTTTCGTACGCCTTGCCTATCGTATCTAATAGACAAATAGGGCAGTATGCATTTGCAACATGCGACGGCTTGTTTGGCTTTGGCAGCAACATCAACGTCTGTTGTTTCCGCTTATCTGGGAAAATTTGTTCTTTCAAACAAGCGTTGAAAGTGCTCGCAAACATTGCTTGCTTAATAGCGCAATTTGGGATACCATCAGGGCCTGGCACCTTCTTAGCTTTTATTTCTTTTGCGATGGCCGCAATCTCCTCGGGCCCGGTGAGATTTATATTGTCCCTCTCCTCCCTCAGTGGCATATACACGAACATGGCTTTCTGTGGGAACAGTGTACTAATTATCTCTTCCACAAATTCAGCACAACTTGGTTGCTCAGAATACTTCAATTTCTTCATTACCAGTTTATACGCCATCTCCCATGGGTCCTCATTAATCTCATTTATCAGTTTCTGAAAAGAGTTTTTTTTGCTGACTATTATCGCTTTTTTTAAGAGCCTTCTCCTGAGTTTGAACTCTCCTTGGTGGCTGTAGTAAGCACTAGTCCCTCTCGACCTTTGGTAGACACGCCTCGCTCTGTTACATTGAGTCCTTAGTTCAGCTATCTCGTCAGTCCACCAGTATACTGGCTCCTTGGACTTACAGAAGCGACGTCTTATCATTGAACCGTCACAGGCTTTATAATTCGTGCTAAAACCTCCGCGACGGCAGCCTGAGCTGAGTTTCTGGGTTTAGCTACTTCCAAAGTAAGCTCGAAAAGTTCTTTATCTAGCGATTCTGGTTTCCACTTGGGTCCCCTGAGACGGTGTTTTACCCTGTTCGCCCGCATGCTCTGCTGTATTTCCCAGATTATTGCTGCGTGGTCACTGTATGTATAACACCCCATCGTATACGCAAGGCCAATGCACTACTGGCCATGGTAATATCGATCGCGGAGACACGGCCATCTCTGTTAAAAGTGTTTTCATTACCTTCGTTTAGGATTGTCAAATCCAATGAGGCTAGGAATTCAAGCACTATTCTGCCTTTAGCATTCGTCCACTTGCTACCCCAATCAGTCGCCCAGGCATTAAAATCACCGGCGAAAATTACCGGTGTTTTACCCCTTGCGTCGGTGCATAGCTCATCTATACATTTTTCGAATTCCGCGTGGTTTATACTTGGCGGGAAGTAACAGCTGTAAAGGTAAACGTCTCTATATTTGACACAGACGAAGCCCTCTCCTGCTGAGATGAATCTCATGGTTGACGGGTGCAAGCTGCATTACCAAAAGGCTGCAGTTCCAGTCTTGTCCTTTGCCCAACTGTTTCCGGAGCCTACCTTGTATGGCTCACTTACGGCTACTATGTCAATCGAAGCTTCTCTGACGTTCTATTTTAGCAGCTCTTGTGCAGTATGACAGTGATTTACGTTTATTTGCATACACTTCATGTTAGCGCCGCGTGAATTTACCGGGCAATTTCTGCCGGCCATTGGGTGGTCATGAGGCTTGCCTTGTTCCTTGCAAATCCCACAGCACGGGCTCTTATTGCAGTCTCTTGCTCGCTGCATTTTAGACAGCACTTGCTTCTATCTGTCTTTCCTTTGCAATTTCCAGCAATGTGGCCGGCCTCGAAGCATCTAAAGCATTTAAGATCTGTGGATTTTTCTCTAATCCTGCTCACTACCCAGCCAACTTTGATTTTCCCGGCTTCAAGTAACTCTTTAGCAGTTTTTGTTGGAACCGATAGAGTTGCAGTTTGTGTGCCGGCATACGCCTTCCTGATTGAGGTGACTGCTTCCTTCTTGATATTTAGACTACTGAAGCTCGTATTTCTGGCAGCTATTAAGTCATCCGCTGAGGTAACTTCATCCAGGTCCTTAAATTCGATCTTTATCTCCGTGGTCATTAGTTTAACAATAGCCTCCTGGCCTAGCGCTTTTTCCACCAATTTCTGCTAAGCAGAGTTTTTTTCCTTCGCACTTTGCTTAAACTCCAGCAGCATCTCTCCTTGCAGTGTCTTCCGTATCTTCGTCACATTTTCGCCGACTTTTTGCGGCTCCTCATCATTTTTAACTTATTTCAGCATATCGCTGTATGACATAGTGCCCGTTTGCTTGATTACAATTGCATCCGGCCTATTCACCAATTTGATTGGCTTAACCTTTCTATTTTTTGTTTGGACCACGGTCCACTCTTCATTTCCGCATTTTGATTGCTTTGGCTCCTCCTTTTTGGTATTTATCCCAACACAGGCCCGCTTAGTTTTCTTCGCAGGAGTAGTATCCGTGGATCCCTCCCCTCTGAGCCTTTTCGTGGCGTTTACTCTGCCTCCTTTTTCAATCTGGGTTGTGCCATCTCTGACCGCTTTTTTTGGCATTTTATTTCCTAACTCTTTTGCGGCTTTTTTATGGAGCACAGCTAGCATGTCCACCAAATCTCTCATCGGCTGATGAATGGTACGCCTAGCCGGAGCAGAAGGAGTTGGGGCCACTATTTCGATGAGTTCTCCAATTTTCTTTCCTAGCTCGACAAATGAGTTTTCATCTTCTCTTACCATCAAAGATTCCTCCTGAAGGATCGGTGGAGAGGACTGACTTCTCATTTGCGTATGTTGCCCGGCGATTTTCTCAGGTGAGCGTTGGATTCGAATACTCCTTTTGAACGGATCGGGTAACACTTCCGGACTATCCCATGTGGCGCCTAGTGCGCCTTGAGGTGTCCCTTTATTTCCGGTTTTGGCCGGCATAATTTTCGTATTAGTGTTATATATGTTAGTCTACTTGTATATGTAGTTATGAATGTATGTACATGAGAATTCCTCTTACGTTTGTTTGTGTGGATGTATACATCTATGTATAAGTTCGTGTGCGTGTGTTCGTGTGTGTTTATATTAATGTATTTATGTATATCTACTTGTGTATGTGTATGTTTGTGATGTCCTTGTACGCAAGTCCGTTTCTTGTGTGTGCAGAGTATGTTTCTGTATGTATGTTTTTGTGGTTGTCGGTATTTTCTACAAATTTTGTACTTACTTTATTGTTAGTCTTTTCCCCTCTAAGGCTTTGGGTCGGTGTAGGGTTGACCAATACTGCTTGCTAAATTAATGTCGCCCTCAGCTATGCTACACTAAGCTATTCCTTGAAAAACAAGAAGTAAGTCAGTGCTATTGCGTAATATTTTAAAACTTTTCGCAGATGCACAGGGTTGCTTTATAGCAGCAATAGATGGCAATGTCCTCCCGTGATTTGCTCACCTTCTTTATTTACCTGCGTGACACTGAACGACCCCCAAATAAGCACGAAAGCGGGCAAACCCACAGAGAAGAAAAGGGAAGAAAAAGAATAAAGAAAACAAAACCTGACCTTTCACTTTCTATTTTAAATGCCTTTATAACTAAATAAGACGCTCAAAAGCACTATCACTCTTTTAATTATCGTTTACTTATCTTTCCGATACAAGAATTCCACTCTAGAATAATTTTCTGATAACAATCGCCTATGATATAAACGGAACACTTTCGAACACGTCCGCGCGGTACGAAATCACAACGATCAATGGTGATGGTGTTGTGTGTGTGTGTGTGTGTGTGTGTGTGTGTGTGTGTGTGTGTGTGTATGTGCGCTTCTATGTGACCATATGTGCATGTGTGGTGTTGGGAGGCTGGTCATATGGTGAGAGCGGGGAAGTGTGCGGACATCGTTCCCCCATATATATACTACTATACGGAAAAGCCGAAAAATTTTGATGAGCAAAAAAAAAAGGCCCTTTTTGTTGCGGGCTGAAATTCGCGTCGACGCTCCCTCATATATATACTACTGTTAACTTTTGTTAAGAAAATAAGAAACTACGTTAAATTATAGTCCTTAAATCCTGAGATTAGATTTCATTTTAGGTCACCACCTTTTTATTCAATTAGTCGTCAATAATCGTAAAATGTGTTGCTACGTCTTGCTATGTAAGCTGTTTCCATAAATCTTTGAGCAGCAGAGAAAAAAGTTTTATTTTCTTAAATGCGTGTAATTCATTGAATTTTTTGTCCTACATACCATGGGAGGCATTGAATGTTTTCCTCAGTTAATCTTTACATTTGTAGAAGAAGCTACTTTTTGCAGAGGTTTTACGAATTGTCATTCATTCCATATAGCTTATAGTGTACATGTATATAAATTTTTTTTTTTATATTTTTTTGCTGATAAACTTTTGTGATTATAAGGAACACGCAAAAACATATGCAAGAGTAAAAAATGGAAGATAAGTAATTTTTGCAACTGACATCTAACTGTCTCTGCATTTTGCGAGGATTATATATAATCATATTAACACCGCAAACTAACTAACAAAAGTTCTAGTTTTTATGTGTGCAACATGCTTTTCAAATCTTTGGTTATGTCATGAAGTTGGCATGCCTGTCTTCCGGCAGTTGCTTGCATAATTTTTGATCTAGTTGTAAAAACAGTGGTTTGAAAATTACGACGATTTTAATGTATTCAGTTTTTTCTATTTTTTCTTTTTTTATACCCACCACCGAAGGATGGTGGTACGCTACTTTTGTCATAATGTTTGTAACACCCAAAAGGGGCCTTCAGAAATCCTCTGACCTGCGCGACACTCTGAATTGATTAAACCACGTCTGTGCGTCTGCGTGCCTATGTGGTGTGAGTTGTTGACACTTTCCTGCTCGCAAAAATGAACATATCGACTTCAAATTTGGTAAACAGATTGGAAGTTTTTAAAACCGGGCGGATTTGGTTGAAGCACATCTCCGTAGTGAAATGAACACAAGTCTACATTTCCAAAAAAACACTTGTGAGTTTTCGTTTGCTATTCACACATTACGAAAGATAGATGGCTGAAATTTTCCACATTTACGTCGCGAAAAACTCTACTTTATTTATGTGAAAAAATGGAAAACATCAGCCATGGTCACACAAGTTGCAAGTGATTAAAGTTTCTTTTGTTCACTTTTTGCAATTTTACGCTTATTAATCACAAGGACAACATGACAGAATGCTTTGTGCATTTCTCAAATGAAGATACATGATCTGCTTAAAAATGTGTTTATTCTGAATAAATAATATGAACGATATGGATATCAATTAATAGACGCGGGGAGTAAAAGGCGACAAGCTATGTGTGTTAGCTCAAAATTAATTAAGGTGGACGTCTAAATTTTTTAATTTTTTTTAACAATACCTTTTAGTGAAGTGCAAAAATTTTGATGGAGCTGGACATACGAAATTCAAAGCCAGCCGAAAATAACTTTCTTATTTGTTTTTTTTTTTTCTTCGTAAAAAATTCAAAGGAATTTTTCCTATATTTTTTTCTATACATCTTGATAATATAATTTCAATCGTTGATCTTAAATAGGACAAACCATGTGAAACAAAATTAAGAAAATTTTGACACTTATTTGATACCAGCAAAGTTTCATTGCCTCCAAGTCGCGAATCAATAATTATCAAACTATTTGCGTTGTGTAGCGTGCATTGAATTGATTCCGTTCTGTTTCTTTCCTTTATCAACCATTAGGAGTAACAGTTTGAAAGCAATCCAGCCAATGAGGATGCGGGACATATCTCATTGTTTTCGGTAGTTCATTGCGTGGTGAATTTTACACCAAAAATTGGTTTGAAACTTTGAATTTCCAAGTCAGGAAAAACAATATGTTGAAAGTTTGCGGGTTAGAAACTTGTCGATTTTTGAAGCAAGAAGAGGTTTTTAAGTTTATCCGTAGCCTGAGTATTGTAGCACGTTCATGAGACATGGAAATATTGAAAAGAATACAAAACTCGCAGTTTAATGAAATACCACGGCTTTTTGATGATAGAGTCGACTCCAGCACGGCTGTTCAAAGGCTTTGAAGAATTTTTGAAGAAGTTATGCTTTAATTGGGAAGCAATAAATGTTGAAGGTTAAATAACTCCTTCAAAAAACTAAAAATTCTCTTTAGTTTTTGTTCAACCCATATTACACATTATAGGTGGAGAAGGCATTGCAAATGGAGTGCCTTGATTTGAAACACTCGTTATTAAGTTAGGTAACCGAAATTTAATTAAAATTGTTTTTTCTGATTACAAACAATTTCTTAAGAGGTCATCTATAGCATAAATAATTTTAATAGTCCATTAGCAAGAAGATATGGTCAATGGCCGCAAACTTTACTGTCGTAGTTTCGATGATGATCAATACGAACTTGTTCCTCTAAAAGATGGGCTTATAAAATTTTGCGGAATTTTTAGTTTGTATACTGCTTTAATTAATCACACGCAACATTTCTTTCACTCCCCACAAATAAAACAATAAATTTTTAATTATTTCACATAAAGCTATTCCTTGCAGGCCAATTAGATACAGATACGTGATATCATTTAGCACTATACTTATGTTGTTTGCATTTCTACTTTGTATTGCAACGTCTTAAGTTATACCACAGTAAAATGTGTGAAAAATTTAATCTTTCTTCCAGTATTTCAATTATCTTCATATCCTTTTCCAGTATTAAGTGCGAAATGAGTATTCTTTTCCAGTATTAAGATCGAAATAAGTATTCTTTTCCAGAATTAAGTTCGGATCTAAAAATTTGACGCAATTAGTAAATAGCGTGAGAAACCGGGATGAAAAATGCATAAAAAACAACTTTTAAAATTCATTAAGCAAAAGCAAGATTGAAAATAGCAAAGACAATAGAAAGAAAGAACGCAAATATATGAAACAAAAAAGTATTTAATCAGGAAAACAGAAGAAAAGCTAATGAAAGTTTAATCAATGCTGTAAAAATTAAGAGAGAGTAAAATAATTAAACAACGTTAAGTTAATAAGAGAATTATAAGAAAACAAGTAAAAACGTTACAGCGTTCCACGGCCCCTTATTAAAAACCATATCTCATTTCGCTTAACACAGTTATTCGTATAACGACTTTGCAAAATAATGCGTTATATGGAAAGTGATCGAAAATGTGCTCCGATCTGACAGAAAGCCGAAGAAACAAGTTTAGCTTAGCTTCAGAATCGTTCCGGATGTTGTATACATCCGCACAAACTTAATGTACCACGCCGACCACAAGTGATGTAGGGTTTAACATAAACAAACTTGAAGGAAAAATTAAGATTTTCGATTTTTTTTTAACCAACTAAAAACTATAATAAAATTTTTGCTGAACATTTAATCAGAAATGTTTAATATAACTGCCCACGTAAATATGTATTTAAAAAAATTAATAAATAGCGCTTTTGTCAGTAACACCCATCTGCCTTTGACTCAACAAACAACTGACAATATGAAACGGAAGAAAGTAAAAAAAAGAACTTTCTTTGCTTCCCCCATCTTAACTAATGCTTCCGCCATGGATTATCTCGCGCATCAGCGGATGAGTGAAATGGAAACTTTAATGACATCGGCCACGTCTTCTAGTTTTAGCTGAAGGCAAACAACAATTTCACGTTTCACCTCAATTTTTAGATGATATTCAGCCTTAAAAGCAACACCGATAAATTCATATAATTACGAATAAATAAAAAAAGAAAGCACAAATTTATTGCCGTTCCCTTTAAACAGACTTCATCAAATCTCTGTTTATGAATTCCTTTAAGTCATGTTAACATTTCATAAGTTTGCAATGCACACAACAATTTATAGACCCATCAATTTATCATAAGCCAAGGCTTTTTCTTTACGAACTACAGTGTACTAAGAACTATTGGTTAGCGATGGTTTACTTGCAAAAAATTTGCATAGACATAAAACAGATTGACAAATGCTTGCGGATTACAATCAGACTTTGTACGATTTTTCTCGAAAACTGAAACTGAAAACTTATTATTATTATTTTGCATTGGGTGTTTAAGGCTAAAGTGAAATGAAAATGAAATCCCTTCGCAATGTCTCTAATTACGTCCGAAGATTTCGGCATTCGATTTTTCAAACCCAAAACTAAATTTCTATACAACTAAAAGAGCTACGAAGCGTATTTATAAAAGTATCCATTGACCACCTCTGCCCATCTTTTATTTTTTAGTGTTATAGATTCCTTTACTGTGCAAAGCTTCTCTTATATTTTATGAATGTTTACAAAAATGAGCAAAACTTTCTTCCCAGGATCATTACAATGTGTTTATATTAAAACAGCTCCAAGTTTCAGTTTGTAAATTAGATTTGAAAATGATCCTCCAACATGTAGCGATTCTAGAAGTTGATAATTTAAAAGCTGAAATCTATATGCTGTTGAAGACGTTTTTATAAAATTTGTCTCGAATATTGTTAAATATTATCGCATGTTCAATGAGAGAGATATTAGATAGTCAGAATAAAAATGACTTTCTTGCTTGCCTTAATTTCGTCCCTTTAAACGTTTACCTTTGAATGAAATGTTTTCAACGCATAATAGCATTTTTCAGTTAATTTTTTTTGAGCGAAAAGCTTTTAAAGCTAATTTTCGATATACAGGAATTTAATTCGTTTTTTATCATATAGTGATTACACATTAAAATTTCAAAGTTTTTCAAAGGAGTCATCCTCCATGACTGAATCAATTGATACTGGATAATGCGCCTATAGCATCAAAGCAACGTAGCATTGGAACGTAGAATAATTTTAGACCCTTCGAACAGGCGATGATTGTCGAATTTCAACGTCTTTCTGATTACCTTTGGTTTTCGCTTTGTGAACATGTGAAGATGTTTTTAAAAGTTTAACATGTCCATATGCGTGAATGTCACGGTGCTTGTCGCCGCCCAGTCCTAGTTCAAAGAACCGTTACATGTACTTGTACGCTAAAATTATCCTTAATTGATTGAGTCCCTTTGCATAGGCAAACCTCCTTCAACCAACGTAAACACTACGTTACACTGTAAATAGCAATATCTTTCCTTACTTTAGTTCCCTGTATGCGTTAAAAATAATTTAGATTATATACTGTATTTTAGCTTTAGCAAAAGGTTCTCTTTACGTGGCATGATACTGCCACCTAGACGGCTTGCTATCAGCCATTAGCAAACATGAAGTATCGAAGCACGTGACTGATAGCACCTTCCTGCTTGTAGTTTTGGCTACGAGAAAATTAGGAATACTTTGTCTGCCGCAGAGTAGGGATCGCTCTGGCTAAATAGCCAAAAGGTAACAAAAAATGAAATTCGGCCTACAAACCTGCTCACGAAGTAGATTATATAACAAGAGCGAAATGTATTTGTAAAAGGCTAAATAAATTAGAAAATTAAAAGGTACGAGTTAACCGGACTAACTGTGAGTCGGAAAATAAATACATTAAACGTGTAAAGGTAATTAATTATGTGATAATGTGAATAATTAAATATATTAGACGATTGAAATACGTTACAGACCAGAAACAATCCCTGCGAAATAAAGATGCGACCGATTATTTCAACGGAGTCCTAGAAAAAGGTGATATCTTACTCCCCAGCGAAAATTAATTCCTTATAACAATCGTTTGTCCACTTGTACATTTACTGCTTGAATTCTTAGAGTTTATATTAGTTTGGAGAAAAAGAAATCTATTATTTTTATATGAACTTCAGGGCTTTATTTAACATGCTTCGGATTGTCCGATTTGGGTCAAATATGCACCGTTTTCTTGTATGATTTGTTGCCATTTTAAAGGTAACTTCAAAATGCCCCTCTCATAGAAGTCCTGGTCTCTATTTGCAAAAAACTCTAGTAGTCGATTTTCACAATCCTCCCTAGATTCCAATTTTTTATCATTAAAGAAATTTTGCAATGCAAGAAAAAGATGATAATCGTTTGGTGCCAAGTCCGGACTGTACGGCGGATGCATTAAAACTTCCCAACCAACCTCCCGAAGTTTCTGGCGAGTCACTGTAGATGTGTGTGGCCTAGCGTTGTCCTGGTGGAACACGACACCTCCCCTGTTGGCCAATTCTGGCCGTTTCTGGTCAATCGCTATCTTCAAACGGTCCAGTTGTTGACAGTAGAGATCAGAATTTAGCGTTTGGCCATATGGAAGCAACTCATAACAAATAATTTCCTTCCAGTCCCACCAAATGCACAGCAAAACCTTCCTGGCCGTTAGTCCTGGTTTGACCACCGTTTGAGGTGCTTCACCGCTCTTTGACCACGATCGTTTTCGCACAGGGTTATCGTATGTGATCCATTTCTCATCTCCAGTCACCATCCGTTTAAGAAATGGGTCTATCTCATTCCGTTTGGCCAAGGCTTCGCAGATGGAAATTCGATCCATCATGTTTTTTTCTGTTAATTGGTGTGGCACCCAAACATCGAGCTTCTTTTTGAATCCAGCTTTGTGTAAATGGTTTAAAACTGTTTTATGGTCGATTTTTAGCTCCTGGGCGATGTTACGACTGCTAACATGCCGGTCAACTTCGATCATTTTTTCGATTTTATCGACATTTTCGACGACCGGCCTACCTGTGCGAGGTGCATTTTTAACATCAAAAATTCCTGAACGGAGTCTACGAACCCAAAATTGCACATAATTGGCTGTTACAATATCGGAACCATAAACACCTTTCACAATTTTAGCCGCCTGGCTTGCATTTTCGCCTTTGTCAAAGAAAAACTGTAAAATGTACCGAATTTTCTCTTTGTTCACTTCCATTTTTAACACGCTGTAACTCACAACTGAATGCACCAAACAAAAAACAGCAAAGGAATTTTTTTTACTGCGAAATGTCACCTTTCCAACGAGCATAAATCTGAAATTGTTTGTCGATACTTTACGAGAAATCTATCAGTGCAGCCATCTACAGAAAAAATGATGGATTTCTTTTTCCCCAAACAAATAATATAGGCCGTAACTAAACAACTAAAGTAATAAAAATTGAAACATTTTGCATAAAAATTTTTCCTAAAAGTGCTTTTGAGGATTTCTCTTCCCTATGCACAAAACTCCAAAAAATTAGATGGTACTTTTGATAGATAATATCATGTGATTTCTCTCCGAAAATGGTGGAGAGATCGAAATCCTAAATGCTCCAATGGCTCGAAGTTTCCACATTACAAACCCGCATTACAGTAAAAAGCAATTGAAGCATAATTTTGCTACGTCTCTAGAAGTATTCAAAAGCATTGGTGGGATGCAGACATCGTAGATCAGAAATAAAAAATTTTTTTTTAATTTTTCCAGAAATCATGTTGTTTAAAGTTTCCGTACTCTTTAACTTTGGATTCAAAATGAAAGCCTTTAATGAGCCTTCGGGATGTTCCTCCTAAAAAATGAAATGACCACGACAATTACTAGATTTTCGGCTTTTGGATATTTTTCGATTTATTGATCTAGATTCAAAACCGTGACTTATGGAGCGGCGATATAGGAACTCAAGAAGAAAGGAGATTGTCTTGCGATAGCGGACACGTCCCTACTCCACTTTTGATAAATGTGAATTAAACTGCATTTCGTCTTATTTGGTTTAAGAAATTAATAAGAATGAAATCGAATTTAGAAATAATTTATAATAATTTCTCATTAATTTCTACACTTTTTCTAACATATCAATTTCACGTTTAATACTTTAATATTTTTCAAAATTAAATATTTAAGCATTGAAGGCATGCTTTGTTTTTGCATAAAAGATTTAATGCTCAAACTAGGCCACAAGATTTTCCCTTGATTTTTATTCTTTTCTCTGCACAATAACTTTCTCGCCCCTATCGCATATAACCCTCACTGTTGCATACTAAACATATAAAATTCAAAATTAATATCCTTTCAGAGTAATCAATTCAACGAAATTCAAATTGAAACTTTTCTGAAAAGCTTTGACTTTAACAAATTTTTATTTATATACTCTAGTAACTTTTCAAAAAGTTATAAGCGAAAACTTATAAAACAGTATAGGTACATGTACGTACATACATATTCCTATGTAGACTTATGTTTTTCATTTGATACTTTGTTTGGTTGAATTTTCTAAAACTAAAAAAAAGATGAATATTTGAAATTATAACTTGATTACATAATTTTGTATCCATTTCATCAAGCAATACAAAGTTAAGCAACTCATTACTTTCACATTTTAACCTTTCAACTCTCATCACTTTCATATTTTAATCTTTCACCTATTCATTCAATTTGCATAAATGGTGACTTGTTATGTTTGCGAAATTTGCATTACTAGCAATGCAAAAAGTCGCTGGGCTAGCTGTGAGTGTACAAAGGAACTTAATTTTGTAAATTGCGAATATTCGTTACATTGTGACGATTAAATTTATGTCCGGTACACTTTTAAGTTTTGTTAAGAATTAAAGAAGGTTATATTTACACATTTATATATACCACAAAATCATCATTGAACAAAGCCCTTTATAGCATTAATGGCTAATATGGTAAATTATTCCATCAGCAAATTAAAAGAGGAAGCGGCATTAAGAAGAATCTTAACCGCCTGTTTGAATTTCCGAGTACTTTTCAATACATTAAAATTAAATTTGTGAAGTGGACGTGCCAAAAATTCTCAGATATGGAATAGCAATCAGAATGCCAACATAAACCGTTCTGTTTGGTTTCATTAGCCACGTCATAGAAATATTATAGACTAACTTATGGATATACAAGGTTGCTATATATGAGAAGAAAGCAGCTAAAGGGCGCCAGCAGACTAATTTTGAACTTAAATCGCCGCAAAGGATGAGAAAGAATAAAAATTTGGCGTCGATTCTATTTCAAGTTTATAGGCTGTGAGCGTTATTTTAGCGAGCGAGTAGAGATTGAATACATATATTCCCTGGTACATAAAAAAATATATCAAATGCTTTTTGAATCCATCACTAGTCGCTTTAAACGTCTTTATGCTACGCTCATGTCATGCTTTAGTCTTTGTTACCAGTGAATCACAGATCTTTCAGTAAGTTCAGTAACAGCATTTCACCATTATATGTTCAAAACTTTTCGATGTCAATTAACACTTATACTTAGTGTTTTGATATATATCTGCTTGTAGTTCCTATTGCGCCCCGTTTTCACTTTACTTCGTGGTGATTTCCAAAGGACATAGAAAAAAACTATTCCTTTTGTATATTAAGTTTATAGAGATGTATGCAAAACCTCAAAAGACTGGAAATGGGATATAGATAGATATAGCCTAAGCGTAAGATTACTTGGCGTAATTATGGAATGAGGAAACTTTAACTTCCCGTTTTCTTGTTTCTTTGAAAGCTACGTAGTAAATGAACTTTAAACTTAATTATTTCGAGGCAAATCATTTGGATTTTGAAAGATTGCCTTGAAATTTTTGCCTCTAATGACAAATCTAGTATTAAACGATTTTATAAATGTTTGCCGATAACATTATTGCTTAGTTATGCATTGATAAGTAATAAATTGTTTTATGAGAAGCCAACTAAAAGCCTACTTTCGGCTCTTAAATTTTTATTTTTATTTACTTTTTTCCTTTAACCCCTTTAAAGTTAGAACAAACATGTTCTAAAGTGCACTTTTATGAAGATTGTTACGATGATAAACAATAAGTTTTACTTAAAAAGAAATGCAAACCAATACAAAGGTTAAGATTGCACGAAATGAAAATATTTTGTCTTTCTAAAATTTAATGTCAGTGTTGAATCAATTTGCACTTTCGACCAATTGTTAGTCAATAGTTCTACCTTCTACACGCTGCCTTCTACACTTTTATGTAAAAGTCGTTTCAAACATTAGAGAGAAACCATTCCATGTCAAAAGTTATCGAAACTTTCAGGCTTTACTTCTTGCTTTCCTTTTTCATTTTTTGGTCATAGCTTCCACAGTAAGCAGCATATGCACAACTAAGCCAACATACAGTAACAATATTGTGGTTTCTCCAACAGGACTTACTGAATACCAATTAAAGATTTCTCAGAACAACTTTTTAAATTTAAACTTAAATTTTCAAGTGAAAATAAAACAAAAAGAAAAATTATACAAAAAATACGTACACTTATTGATAATTAACGCTTTTTATATGTTTTGCGTTTCCTTAAGCTTATCATTTCAGTACTCCTGTTCTTTAGTCCTTATCAGGTAAGTATTGCACGACACAAATATATTTAATTCTCTTCCCATGCTTTACTAAAAGTTGAATTAATTTTAAAGTTATGACGTCATATCAGGAACTAACTACACATTCATATGCGATGAAACTTGAATACTTCTTTTGCGACTTTTTTTACACTCACATCGGTTAAAAACTGAATTCATTGAGGAAATAGAATGTAAAGGTTACATTGTGTGGCTTCCCCACATTTTTATGCTTTATTATATTTTTATTGATAGTGCCTGACTCTATGTTGGTTGTCAATCGTTGTATACTGCAGTCTAGTTTTTGAGAGAACTGAATTACTAAATCGTACACATCGTATATTGTGTGGTCTATAGTGTTGGTACATAGTTGCTTTATTGTGTAAAGCATAATAACAGTACTTTAATAAATTTAAGACAGTAAGAAATCTAATACAATAAATTTATAAAATTCATCAAATTAAAGTAACGTTTACCACATGCAAAAAATGCTACTATTAGGAACACCCTCTGGGGGGATAATTCCCGAAATGTACGACTGGGGATAGCGTTAACAAAACGCTTTTTTAACAAAAAGTACTACGTATATCCATCTATACACACATATATAGCTTGAATTGGAGTTTAAATATCGGGCAGTATTTGCACTTGGCAGACACATTGCTGGCCACAGGGCAAGCTGATGAATTACTCTCATTTGAAAGATCGCAATTCCAGCATTGAAGATAGATGTTATGCTGGCAGAGTCTGCTGCTACGTTTATAACGATAAAATATGAAATGGCAGAGTTTAAATGAGAAAGCATAAGGCGCCGAAACGAAAATCGAAATCGGAGTGACCGCATCAGAAACGCTGGAGAAAGTGGAGAACTGATTGCCATCTATAAGTGCGCTGGCCAGCCGTCATAATGCGCATCTGAAAAAGTGCTATACATCATATCTTGCAGAAAAATTTGAACCAAATAAATTTGTCTCACCTTTGCCCACAATGGAACAGAAATGGCGAAATAAGTATATTTCAGTCACATGCTAAACAATTTTTCGCGAAGTTTTAGTCAAGTTTTTGTCGGTAGACAGTGAAGAGACGAAATATGGGTCCGTTACTTAACACCTAAAGCGTAAAAGCAATTTGACTGAAATTTTACTCAAAAATCAGGAAACGAAAGTAGTTCGAGTTATGAGCAGGGTCATGGATTTTGTGGATAAGCGCCAGATAATTTTCATTGGTTATCTTCAAAAAAAAAAAAAAACAATGGCCGACAAGTATAAACGAACTTAGTGCAGCTTGTAAGTAATGACATAAAGAAAAGAAACGATTATTTGCAGTTAAAAAGACATTGTTTTTTAAAAATGAAAACCAACCTGTCCACGCATTTGTTATTATGATTATCAAAGTCAAAGAGTTAACCTTCGAAACAAATAGCCTAAACTTAGCCAGCTAATCTCCTAATCCTACTTATCTTTTCGGTTATTCGGCGATAGCGCGGCTAAGCTATCTTATTTACGTGCTCAGTTATGCTTTTGGCTTAGGGGTAGAGAACTGACCTCCTAGGCTGTCGTAACACAACTAATGTCTCACACCGCTATACCGTTACATTTTGCGATTGGGTTTATGTTTAACATGCAGATTATTCGCATTCGATGTTCAAAAAAGTAACAAATCGGGTTTAGCGATCTGCGTATATGTGCATGTTCGTATACATAATGGAAATCATGATAGCTCTCTGCTTGGTAACAAGAAATTATGGTTATTTGCCTAGTAAACAAAACAACTAAGCTACGCTTATAGTGCTCAAATCTCTGCTTAGTGACAGTAGATTATGGTTCTCTGCCTAATGACAAAAATAATTATGGTGATAATAAGGGAATACATAAGTATGTATATGTGACTTACTGAATTAACTTACATGGTGAGGTGAACTATAAATGATGAATTAAAAATAAGTGTGTAGATTTGTGTACAATAGAAAAGAGAACTGGATAGCTTAGATAGTCGGGGACTTAAATAGCGTAATTTTCCAGAGAGTGTAGTTTTGCGGAGCGTTATTGTGGCAGACGGACAATTGTTTATCAGATGGATGGGCTAGTCATTCACACGGATCAGCTTGATTCCTAAAAAGCAGGGCTCTTCCTTACGACATTTACGAGAAGTAAAACTTACTATGTAGCAAAAAATAACTTCAGTTACAAATAATTCATATCAAAAGGATTTTCAGATCTTTTTGATACTGATGCAAAAAGTTTCATTTTGTTAATTGCTTAATGCCTCAAATGAAAAGTTTAAATTGGTCAACTTTTTGATTAACTTATTTCCTACCCGAAAATATTTATTTAGGAAAACAAATTATCGTTATCTTGAAAGTGCTTTAAGTTCAATGTCTTGGGAGTTGGATTTTCATGATATTCAAAGCTCTCCGCTATCTGAATTGGAAATCTTTTTTCCATTATCTACTCGCAAATTCAGTTCTCTACATTTTCATCAATTATGCGAACGAACTTTGTACTCCCCCTGTTCATGGTTTTAACAAGTGCCTTAAGGTCGGCTACTTTACGTTTGCATGAAAAATTATTTTTATTATTCCTTTGTATAAAAGCGGTCATGGAGACAGCATTAATAATTACAGGAGCATGACAAAATTCAGTGTCCTACCTAAGTTATTGGAAGCTTTATTGTCTGCGAATTTAGCACCGGCTATAATGCCAGTGTTATCACCATGTCAACACGGTTTCTTTAATGGCAGATCAACATCTACTAACGTGTTGAAGCTCACATGTGACATTTCTCAGACCTTTGCTTTGGGTAACCAGATGGATATGATACATACGGATTTCTCGAATGCATTTGAGAGAGTGAATCGTGAACTTTCGATCATTAAGCTTCGACGGCTAAGCTTCCGTGAGAGTTTCTTGCTGTGATTTTTCAATTACCTTACCGGTCGCATATAAAGGGTGTTATTTTACCTCACTTGCAAGCGGGAAATACTGGTTTCATCGGGATTTCCTCAGGAGCGTCATTTGGGCCCTATGTCATTTATTTTATACATTAACAACCTTTCTTCGTTTTTCCGCTTTTCTAAAAGTTTTATGTTTGCGCTTGACGATGATGGGCTGCAATCTGATCTGCCATCTTTGGACGACTGGTATTCTGTCGACTGTATGTCATGTAATCTAAGTAAATGCAAGAAAATGCCCTTCTGTTAGGTGTCTTCACTACCCACTGGTTGTTCTATTAACGATTGTGTGCTGGAGAATGTATTTTGATTTATTGCTTTGTGTTATTTGATTCCAGAATCGAATTCAGATTGAGTTTTTCGTTAACAAGGCTAAGTTGATTTTGGGCTTTATTGGGCTAAAGAATTTAATGAGCCGAATATTTGCAAACATCCATTAACTATGCTTGTTCGTCCAATGTTGGAATATTCTATCGTGGTTTGGGCATCTCATTATAAATTTCAAATCGATCGAATAGAGTCTGTTTCTTTGTGCTTTACGCAATTTGCCGTCGGATCCCATTCGGATTCTTCCACCATATTGCTGACTTAACCTGATACGGTTACCGGAAGTGATTAGGAGACGAGAAATGGTCGGGGTGGCTTTTATGATTAAATTGATTCGGAGCTTGGCCTCTTCTCCTTGTCTATGAAACATTGTCGACCTCAGCGTTCTGAATTAGTCTTCCTTTGAGGCTCTATCACTGCCGCTCGAATTATCTGCTGTTTAAGCCTTTTAGCATGTAGGATTTATAACAGTAATTATTACCGCCTTGATCAGTTTATTCATTCTATTATTACAATTAAAAATTAACTGTTATTATAATGTATATAGTTATTAATTGTAAATAGTTGTATATAATGAATTTTTTATGTTATGCTGGGTAGTGTAATTACTTGAATAGAAGGTTTTGCTTTGTTTTAGTTCTTCTAGCTGTTGGTTGGAATTTGTTTTTGTAACCAACTTGAAATAAATAAATATAATAGTTTGATTTAAATCTAAAATTTGTACTCTTCTACTCTGAAATAAGAAATTAAATTACCTTTGAGGGTAAATGCATCAGGCAATTTTGGACAATTGTACAAACATACAGTCTTACTTTTGGAAAAATACAATAGTCTTTCTAAACATAAATAATCCGATAAAAAAAAACAACAACAGAAAATAATAAAATAAAAGAAACAATAATGGTTTTACCGAAGTTTTTTGCTTATATGATTTATAATAAACGTTGGGTGCTCAAGGTTTTGAGAAAAAGAAATTCGATTTTTTTTAATCGGATATTTGGAAGTATCCAAAATATGGATTAGCATATTCTTGGAACGATCACCATTTTGAATACACCAAAATATTGATCGTATTTTTAAAGTTATTTATTGCATTACATTAAGTTGTTATGGGTGCCTAAGTAAAAGAATCCTCGAAATATCGATTCAGAGATTTCATTTTGATATGAAAACAACTTAAACAAAAGCATATGTTTATTTTTGAGGCAACATATCTTACTTTAAAAATTACAAAAAAACTTTCAAAAAAAAAAATCGTTTTTTCGAAAAGAGTTTCCCCCAATTGAAATTATAATAAGTTTAACCACAAGCGCCACAAATCCGTTTAGCAGTACGTGAAAAACTGTATCCAAAGCCTACTAGATGAAAGCAGGCAAAATGCAAGGGGGTATATTTTCAGGGGGCATCACTTCAAAAGTATTGATGTGGTAATTAGGTGCTTGCTAAATCTTCCTGAAAGCTACCAATAAGAAATATTCATGTCCACTTCCTCCATTTCAGAAGTATGACAGTGTAAAATCTTAAGAACCCTTTCATAAATTGGTCTCTTATATACCGTGGTATTCTCGAGGAACTCTGTTAATGGACTATAATAGTTGTGATACTTGCTTCTGTTATGAAAGATTTCGATAGGCTTGCGGTAATGTACTGTAGTGAGCAACCGTTGGAAATAAGAAAACAATAAATATGTCACAATAATAAAACTACTCCTTTTGTTAACCACGAATTCTTATTATGTCAACCAACAACCTTGCAATGTAAAAATAATGTGGATGCATTCGCTTCGTAATTTGCGTTTCGTGCAGTAATTCGTGTACCGAATCCTTGAAATTATTGCCCAAACTTTAGGGAAAACACATTTCGTATGTTAACTAATAGTAAAACAGATATAACTCTTACGTTCTGAAAAGTCTCAAATACCCATGTCATAATCCGATCGATTTTGCTAAGCATTGTTTTGTTATGATGCATCTGATTCATCTGAGCTTTTTCTTCGTTTCTGAAGACGAATTTTTAACTTTGACAAAGGCTCTCTGAAAAGACTGGATATACAATACATAAAATAAAATTGAAGGCTATACTTCAGTCGACCTATAAAATGTACAATAATAGATATGGAGGGATGCCGTTTTGAGAATGTCGTAATAAATTAGGCTACTTTGTGATACAATATAGTAATACAGTATATATATATATTTATATATGTACTTATATAACACTTATGTTATAGTTTGTCACTTATCTTACGGTTGTAGGTAGTTATCTTTCTTCTTCAAAGTTTTTAAAGCTGTGAGAGGATATAAAAACTTTGCCATTTCTTATTATAAAAATTCTTATTATAAAAATATTCTCTAGATATAAACTAAGAACGCCTATTTCATTCCCTAGTGTCTATAATATCTGTTTGATAAGAAATTTACTTCGAGAAAATTCTATTCCCAGCACATGTCGAAATAGTTTTTTCATTATATCGCGTCGAAAAATTTTTTCTAATATTGGATGTAAAAAATATAATAAGAATCTTATTAGAAGCTTAAATATAAATGCACCGTCAAAATAAAAGCAATTCCAGCAACAGTCATATAACAAAAGCGAAAGTATATATGCAGAACAAAAGAGGATTATTTTAAAAATATAAAAATACTTCCCCATCTCACAAAACAAAACACAGCAACAACAATTGCTTTGGTGTAACATAACATATGAAAGTTTTCTTGCTCTTTATTTATCAATCCATTGACAACGTTCTTAATCAGGTTATAGTTTGGATTAGAGTTTGCAATTCTTCCTCCATAACGGTAACATATACGTAACGCACGTGAAAGCAGGTTTCCTCAACCATATTAAATACATTTACGAAATATTGCTTATGGAAACATTAAAATAATCCTTTTAGATCACAGAATTAAAATATAGCTGCAGGCTGGCATTATTAAACTAGTGCTATTTCCGCTAAATTAGATAACAAAGTGAACTCAGTTAGAGGCGTAATTTATCCCCCGTGCTTAAAGCATGTACCGGAAGATGAAATAGTTCGCGAAATGGGAAATCAAGGAGTGACTGAAATCTATAAATTGACTAAATTAAATGAAAAAAAGTTGCTCTCTTAGAGGATGGATTATTATGACCATTGATCGCTATCGGTTACCGCAAACAGTTGATGTGGCTTGGTATAAATGTAAATTGAAACTCTGCAGCTCAAATTCCATGAGACGCAAAAACTGCCAACGCCTGGGTCATACGGCAAAAAGGGGCACGAGTGCCCCATCTTGTGCTAACTGTGGTCTTCCTCCACATGCTGAAAGCTGTACACGTAGTTCCTGCTTAAATCGCAATGTTAAACAAACAATGCCCACGTTGTATGCAAATGCGTGAAGTTGTAAAAATCAAAACAGAAAATTATTGTAGCACGGTCGAAGCGCGACGCAAGTACCGAGAAATAAATCCAACTGGAACCCAAAGCATTAACACAGGTAAATCCTACGCTGCTGTCACCTCGCAAATCGAGCCTAATAAGCTTTTAACTCCAACTTCTTCTAATGAAAAACGTGTTCCACCATTAACCAAAAATTATATGGCGAAACCAGTTCCACCAACCGCCAAAGATAATAATGAAAAAATCAAAACAACAGCAAATATTGAAAAAATTAAAACAACAACACATATGCCAACACAAATCCCCCAGAATCAACAGTTCTCAACTGTACTCAACAAATTACAATCCGTAATGAATCCAATCTTTCATCCCTCAATCAACTTTCAATTTCAAATTGTTCACGTGTGCCCACTCGTTGGACTTCGAATGTACGCAACCACCTAAATACAGATTATTCTGCTGGTAAAAACAAATTATTCTCGCAAAGTTTCTATAGAGACCTTTTCGACGGAGATGCTGGCATGTCAACTTAGCCCACCTACCACTCGGTTCCCTTGTCACTACAATTAAATAAAGTTTTTAAAATTCTAAAATGGAACATTAAGGAACTTATTAATAATTCTGGTGAACTCCGTACACTCATAAGTGATTTTAATCCAACCTTTATATCGCTTCAAGAGACCCATTGTGCTCTTTTAATCCTATTCCACCCAAATCATATACTGGATACTTCGCGAATGCTGATCAAAATTCATATTCCAAACAAGGAGTTGGTGTTTTGATTAAATCAAGAATACCTCACAAACGGATAAATTTTAGCTCATACATACAACCCGTAGAGATACAAATAATCTTAAACATAAAATTTGCAGTGCTTTCGCTCTATAACCTACCTTCGCAATCGTTTTTTAAGCACGAATTATACAATTTATTCGCCGTACTTCGTTACGTGTTCTGGAATCTAATAGCTGAAAAACCCAAGTACTGGAGAGACTCAAAGTCTTCTGGTCTGCCACCTTCTTGTGCCGTAATAGATGCTTCAGGACATGTTCTTAGCAATTATATATTTCACGAAAGTTCTTCAGCTTTCAGAACCGAAGCCAGAGCTATCCTTCACCCTGCGAACCTTTCCTATAAAGACAAACTCAAAACCGTTATTGTTACTGACGGTTTGTCTGTATTACAAGCTATACGGAATCTTTCGACTTCGACATGGAGCACCATCGACAAAATAAGGAATATTATTACAACACCCGGCGGAAAAATTAAAATGTTATGGGTACCTAGTCATATCGGTTTATTCGGAAATGAGCAGACTGATCAAGCGACGAGTATGCTGCTTCTGCATCTCTAATTATGGATGATTTTATGGAAAAGTTGGATCTTCAAAGACACATTGGAAGAAAAGTTAAAGAGGAAATTACAGAAGGAAACCTACAATATCATCATCAGCGCTACTCTTTTATTAATCCTCAATTAACTCCACCTTTATATCCAACAGATGTTGAGAAAATCAAGAGCCAAACATTTTCGAGAGTTCGCCGTGGTCGTACAATTGCAACTCATCAATGGATCTTGAAGAAGTCCTCCTCTCCAATCTGCAGTTGTGGACAAATTCTCACTATAAAGCACATCCTCTGTGACTGCCTTAACTTTTCCTTGGCTAGGAGTATTGCATTTGGAACGATTAACCCTATGGACATTCTACAATCAGCCGCAGAAGAGAATATCAATACAATATATTACTTTATCAAAATTACTAGGCTCAATATTTAATGTACTTTTTACAGCTCTAAAAATAATCTATTGATATTAAAGAGCGTAAGGTTTAACGTAAGTTCTCTGCGCATTATGTTTACCTCTCGGCACACGTATACAAAACATGTAACTTTTCTTTATGTAAGCAAATTCCAACTATAAAATAAACAAATGCACGGATACTTTTTCAGGCGTTTAATATAAAAGTCACAGTTAAAGAAAAGATGAAAGAATAGCACAAAAAATTCCACAAACTAGAGCAAATTTCATTATTTAGTGACCTGCAATGAAATAACAGAGAGAAAACAATGCGACAACAAGAAAAACAGAGTCACTTTTAAAGCAAAGAAATTCTGTATGAAAAAAAAGATATGTATAAAAGAAAAAATAGAAAGAGACTTTTTCTTCAAAGCTTAAGAACCACAACAACACAAGTTTTTCAATTTTATTGGTATTTCCTACCAAGTTTTCATTTTTTCTAGAGAATCATGCTTCATTTGACATCTAAGTACGTAAAAGTTTTTCATTGTAATGATAACAATCAATTAGCTGAATTGAAGAAACATGATGTTCTCAACTTAGAAAAAAAAAAAAAAAAAAAGAAAGTAGAATAACCGAAGAACTTAACTCAAAGCTTTAATATGCATTATCATGAGAGTAACAAAATGAAGAGAATAAACTTTCTGCTAAAACGATTACTCATGAAGAAACTTATCATCTCATATTAATCTCATGTTAATTCTTTCCATATATTCGTACAAGTGCTTGAAATATAATATATAATCTTTTTTATATAAA
>NW_023998630.1:1603009-1638491 GCF_014805625.2 Glossina fuscipes | reverse complement strand
TTTTATATAAATGTATAAAAAATATGCATTCATCTCCCCTTGTATAGGAGCAGTTTCCTTCAGAGCTTGCAAAACGTTACCTAGAAACTCTTGGGCGGCCGATTCGTACAAATCAAAGGCAATCTGATAGGCCATTAAATTACTAGCATCTTGAGTTGATCTAGTAAGTTTGTCTAAAACTTCTGCTACTACCAAAGGATCTTCCAGGAAAATCAGACATTGGCACATATTTACATAATCTGGTACGCCCAAGGCACGATACCGGCCAACTAAGCAACGCAGAACTTCATTACGAAATCCTCGACTTTGAATTAAAGACATTGTCACGTTGTAAGCATATGCCAGCCCAGCAACGTCGTCTGATTTCATAATCGATTTTTCAAAAATATCCATGCGACGAGTCTCCAGGGCGATACCTAAAGCCTGACGATATTGGCCATCTTCTAAGCAACGCTGAATCATACGATTAACAATGCCTTCTAATCGAGAATCAACCGGTTTTGCATCCTTGGGATTTTCAATAGTAGCGATTTTTATACAGCTGGGCTATATAAAAATCGATGCATTTGACTATAATAGTCTCCGTATATTCATTACGAGCATTAACATCAAAGAGTTCTCCTGCACACAAAGCGTAAGTCAAGACGTCCTCAAACGAACCCAAATGGTAAAAAACTTTTGAAGCCACCATCCCAGCCAATTTATGGTGGTGGTAACAAGTACGAAACAAAAGACGAAGCTTGGCAAGTAATTGCCATGAAATTGCGTAGTGATGGTAAATATTAAAAAAAATTAATTATCTTATAATTAAATATATTTATACGTTTGTTACTTTTAGTGGAGACCTGTAAGAAGCGATGGAAGTATTTAAGGGAGCGATATGTGTCACAACGTAAGCAAGGCGATCCTCAGGTATATGAACATCTATCGCGACCGTATTTAGAAAAAAAGAAATTCCTAGATCAACACATACAGCCGCGTAAATCTTATCGTAATGTACCCAACTTTCTGACCTCTCCGCATTCAGCAAACAGTTCAAATTTTATTGACTACAATATGGATTCAAAATCGAACAGCTCGATGAAAAATTTAAACTATTTTGGCGGCCACAGTCACCATTATCATCAGCAATCAGATCAACAGCATGCCATGAATGCCTTGAGCTCTGCAGCAGTGGCGGCCTCGGCCTTGGAAAATGATAATCGTGTAAAAATAGAAGCTGATCAAGTGTTTCGAGATTTTGCCGCTGCTGTCGCGTCGCAATAATTACAACAAATCTCACAATCACAAATGCAACAACAAGCGGCTGCAGTGGCAGCAGCCATGGCTGACTCTTCACCAAATTATACGGAACATTTTAGAGACACAACAAATAACGCTTTGAGTGGGATTTCTAATCCGCAAACCAACTTAGTTGGAAACGGAGGACTGCCGTCCTCTTCGTCTTCTATTAAGTCACTCTTATCTTCTCCTATCCCAGATGGTAACCATAACGGCACAACTAATCCAGGTCATTCCAGTACACCTCAACAAACGGTCGCGCATTCTTTCAGTTCTGCACATTCTGCCAATGCAATAAATCAGCATGACGTCAGCAACCATAACTTTAGTGAATCACAAAATGAAGATTTAGATTCATCCACCAGTAGCAACTATCACAGGAAAAAACCTAGAGGTCAACTAAATAATAGTACGAATAGTATGAATGCTTCGTCCCAGCACAACAACAACAATAACACTAACGGACAGTTAAGTAATAGCCACAATAGTATGAGTGTCAGCTCACATTTTGTCGGTGACACTGACGATTCTGATGATAGTAGCGGTATGCTACAACCTCAGGCTGTGCTAAATGAAAGCGCAGAAAATCCTTTCAGTTCCATCAGTGCTTCAACGTCGACGGTAGCTTTGCAACAACGGCAAAACGACAATAGCAACAACGTCAACAGTCAACTCTCAAACCAAGCTTCTAATATGTTCCCTTCGAACGCCGATTTTCTTTTACACCTATACCAACAACTACCACAACAACAACAGCAACAGAATAATGTACAACAAAATCATCAGTTCGGTAAATTCCAAGTGCCACAAACTCCACCTCCACCTCAGCGTAGTTCTGAACATTTGCTGGGCGAATTAGTGACTACGGAGCTGTTAAAAATGTCCAAGGAGCGACGAAAAAATGTCCAAAAGCGCATATTGGAAATATTATTCTTTGACGACTAAGACGACGTTGGCACGTTATGAAAGTTGAAGAAGATTAAAATATCCCGCACACCGTACCATTGCATCTTCGAATAGTTTCTACAAAAACAGCAAGAGGAACTTTTTGTCGCATCTTTGTGTAAATCTTCAAAAGGTATTTTTTCTATTTAAAGAATTAAGAAGACTGAAGAATAATATAGAAATAACACTCGTGAGCGGGAATTCGAAATCTGCAACATTACGGGTAAATCGCTTTTACTTTCATCCTACGGCATACACAGAGAGTAACATAGATTAAAGTTTGTATTTTTTCAGAAAATCAGTAATGACAGAAAAATATATCCTTTTCGAAATATGTTTTCCAGAAGAGTTTGCATCGGTGCAAATATGAAGAGAACAAACTTTCTGCTAAAACGATTAGTCATGAAGAAACTTTTCAAGACAAATTTCAGTTTTGTACGGGCAATGAGCAAGAGATTATTGATGGATAATAGATTTATTCTTTGAAAGTACTTTAGCCGTATCCAACGAGCCGAAATCTACTCTGCACATGACCTTAACCGATTTCAAATCTTTAAGCCGCTAGTAAATAAAAGTTATCTCTGAGGGTTATGCGTATATGTAACAAAAGCACAAAATTAGTATAAATCCAAAGTTGTTTCAGCTGTATTCTTAGGCCTTTAAAATTTAAAGCTCGAGTGAATCATAGGAAGAAAATCAACGAAGTTCGAAGCAATAGAGCAAGATAAAGTGAGCAACACTTTAGTTGTTGAAATTTGTCATTTGACAAGAATCTAACTCTAATGTATTTAAAGTAATAAATTATTGTAATATAAAGGTAAAAATGCAAAAGCCGATTAAGTGGAAATAAAATTATTTATTCGATTAATTTAAAAATGAATTTTATTCTTATTTGTTTTTAAATCATATGGTAATGTGGAAGGCCTAGCAATCGCTAAAAAAAATAACACAGCTTTATTCCTGCAGGACCTATGCTGCGTAGATTGATTATAAAAGTTACGAATTAACATCTCCTACAAATCAAAAACATTCTCAATCGAATTAAAGAAAAGCTTAATTTTTGCGACTAAGAGAATGCTTACAGCACACATTACTTTCTTTCATTAATGGGTCTAAAAAATTTAAAGATATATCACTTTCACTAATACAATTCTTCATTTTTTTTTTTTTTTTGTCATATAATAACAAAAATCATATGTTTTTGTGTGTAGATAAATGAAGGCTGGATGCTTTGATAAGAGCGGGTCTCTTGACCTCTGTTAGGAATACAGACTAACATTGTCCGCATTTCGCACGGTAAATTTGTCTCTGAAACCATTATTGTCGACAAATATTGGTCATATAATATTACATCGTACATCATTCTGCCATATAAAAATTTGATACTTGGTAAAAAAGTTATATTGGAATGTGTTCTAAAAATGATTTCACCACATTCTAGTTTTCCCCACGCATTAAATATGCTGAAATACTATATATCACCAATTTTTGTCAAGAAATATTAAGTATAGAAGACTTTTCCTTCTTTCGCATAACAACTTTCTCAGAAGAGGATGTTGCAGAGAACCTATTCATAAAATTGGCCTCATTTTAACCATTTTCAATATTGCTCGCCCTTGTAATCAAAATATCTCGAAAATTGTGAAAAATAGGTTGAACACTAAAAACCAAGAGAAGATAACAAACAGATGGAGGGGCAGACGAACAAAATTTAAATTGAAATCAAAAAATTATTCTGTGTGGATAACTCTAATAAAAAGTAGACGTATTTTCAATTAAACATGATGCTATATACACTTTCACCCTGTATAGGGTATAATCAACATACTTTCTTTACAACATGGGTAAACACTAAACTAAAATACTTTGAATTATTTATATTAATATATATCTAAAGAACGAGCATTCGCACTTGATCTCTACAGCGATGGTCCCTTATCTATCTCTTTGCTGAAATGAAGAAACCGTCTACTAATGCTTGGGGGCAAATTTTTTTCAAAGATACTTACAACTCCAAAAAATAGAAAATTTCAATTGCGCTTACGCGTTCATAACGTCTCGGGCAATAGCATAGATAGAAATAATAAGCAAGTGTAACTTGTGCATAATAAAAAAGTTCCTTCAAAATTCATTGGTAAAGTTTTCCCGAAAGGAGATTTCGAAGGTAAATTGACGTTTTTTCAATGAAGGCAAACCTAAACACAATAATTTGCTACCATAAGATGGCGTTGTTACTTATGAATCGTAGCTCGAATTCCTTGAGACAAAGGACAAAAATTGCTTCTAAACAGACTCGATAGCAACATAGCAGCGGTAGAATGGAGACCACACAACGGGAACATATTCCATTGGTTTTATTAAAGCCGTGTAGAATCTTTTTGTAATGTATGAATCATCGAATTAAATTTACCAGCTTTTAATAAAGTGTAGTGCTTATAAATATGCCGACCTTATATTACATTCAGTGTGGAAGCATGGCGTATCATAGTGTGATAGCGTAAAACCACGTCATTTCTTAGTCAGCTTCTCTTCTTCACGCTTTTTTTTGGCTCTAGCTGGTAAGGACGTAAAAATGAAGTAAAAACTTGGAAAGTGACACATGTGTTCTGAGTAGACATCGCTGACGATAAATTGGAAAACTGACCAGAGCTGACCACATTAAAAAAAAAAAATGTAAAAACAGTATTTTCATGTTTTTCTCCTGCAAGTTGACAAATCAATGGCAGATTATTCACTGCGGTGAGAAAAAAATTAAAACCCTCAGCTGATATCGATTTAAAATTTGAAAAAGTATCAGGTCTACAAATAAATTATCAACCTTCCAACTTGCCATTACATAAAATTCACAAGTTGCATTCAACTCTCCCATGATTTTGAGTGTATATAGTTTTGAGTTTTGTGCTAATGCGGTATAGGTTTCAATTGTTACCAGCTGTCGTTCAGTGTATATCAAAGCGTAGAGATGGATGCCATTTAAGCCATTTGCAAACGATTGAGACAGTAAAATTTATCTCACCAAGTAATGTGGGCGAATCGACATTTATTTATTAACTTGGTTAAAAAGCAAACATCAAGAATAAGTCTTCGTTTCTTAAGTAACTGTAAGGCTAACCGAGGTAGTCTGGTTTTATAAGCAGACAAAGAGGCAAATTCTTAGGGGCAAACAGCATAATTGCTTTTGAACGAATTCATAATAACAGCTTTAGAAGTACACCACATGACAGACGTATACCTAGGTATTGGTCTAACGAAGAACATATATAGTTTGTATACCCATTAATAAGGAAGATAATAAAAGAAAAGTCAGGATTTTAAAGATTGATTAAAAATCTTTGAAATAACAACACATAGCTTATCAGAGAATGGTTTCAGAATGCATGATGAAATGCCATCAGGGCCAGGCGCACCAACTATATCATATTTTATTTCAAGATTGAATTTATGATCTGATGTGGATACTTAAGGGTAAAAGGGAATCACCAGTTGAAAAATTTCGTCGGAAGTATTCAGCGAAGGGATTTGAGGTTTCAATATCACCAGAGGACTCGGTGCCAATGAAAGAAACCTGCGATGGATATATGAAGATTTTTCTTTTGGAGTTGGCGAACTTATAAAAATATTTACGGTTAACAAGCAATGAGAATTTTATCAACTGAAGGTAATTGAGTGCAACAGGTAGGCGAAATACTCGCAAGCGCAAGCGGACACTTTACATAAATTTTTTGAAAGGTTTGCGTTTCTTATTTTCGGAGTATTTAATTCCTTTGTTAAACAATGGCAAGCGACTGCTTTGTTTGTCTGATCGGAACGGATGCAAAAATACATTATAAAACGATACCAATAGGTTTTCAATATTCTGAGCACGAAAAGCGAGGATAATGTGTGAAAGATAAGATTTAAGCAGTAAAATATTGGTTTTATTAACGTTATATTTTTACCATCGTGAATGTAATGAAATGCGATTTTCACCCGAATGATAATAAATTCAACATCGGCGGGATAGGAAATGCAAATGAATAGGACGAGACAGCAATAGATATTGCGATTAAGAAACCACCTCTAGTGCGATCGAATCGATCCTTTCTGAAAACCTGGAAAGAGTTGTGAAAAAGTTCCGACGAATATAAATCAAGAAAACTCCATGGTCACTTAATTTAGGTAGGTAGAAACAATGTTTGAGTTCAAGCGCCTGACATTGTGGTAAATGATAGTTACTGGGCCTGAATAAACAGTTAGTTTTTTGAAGGTGGAAGAATTAGTATTACGGGATCGATCGCGAGAAATTAATTCCGTTATTAAGCGTCCAACTGGCCACAATGGCGTATTTAACAAAATTTTCACCTATCTTCCAGTAACGCCTTAAAGGAAGAGACAGTTCTGTGTTGAAATTTGAAAATGCTAACACGCTTCAAATTGACGCATGGGAACTTTGCGGCAAGATAATCTCTCATGTTAGTCCCCTTCGAGGAAATACTGGAATATGAGGGATCACGGGTGCAGAACTTCGAGTTGGGAAGAAAATAGAGAAAATGACTATACTTGTTTAGGCAAGTTGTGCAACTTGCCTAACATGGTCCCCAGTAGATATAAACGAACAGCGGGGGGGGCAGGAAGATTTATTATTTTCACTTCCGAACATAAAAGTGAAGTAGTTCTTTACTTACTCCTAATATGTTTATCTTTACGCAATGACAGATGCACGACAAAAACCGATAATTCATCTGTTGCAGTTTTATTTTTAACTAAATTTTATTCTACTTGTAAACACTTTGAAAAAATAGCGAAATTCCGGATCGAAAGTATATAAAATGTCATTAAACAGTCTTAAACCATTGCATTTTTGCTCGTTTTTAACTGAACTAAACTGGAAAAAATTCAGTTAAAGCCACAGAAGTGATTAAGTTGGCTTGGAATGAATATGTAGTAAACTATAAAACAATTAAAAGTCGGTTCGCGAGATTTCGTTCAAAACATTTTTATGTCGAAAATAAAATAAAATTCGCACTCGTCTATTCATCAATATTAAAAGCAATCCAAGAAGTGAGGAAAGATGTTCGAAAATAAGTCGATAGTTATTTGAAATTAGAACCGAAAACTTTCTACCGATAGACGTCGAAAGATCATAGATAGGGATGATAGCTACTTCGGTTATTAAGCTTTCTAAAGGGTCTATTTTCAATAAGTTTGAATTTGAAAGTGGGAGAAGAGTGCCCCAGTCCTCGCGCGAGGCTGCGTAGAATAGCGATTTAATTTTGTTAATTATATAGAGATTGCTTAAAAAATTTAGGAAAACTAAATCCGTTGGTAGCGATCTCTAGCACTATAACCTAATTGGAATGGATTAGAAAATAACAACATGTGGATGTTAATTTTTCGAACGAACGCTCGCAAAACTCGATATGCTATTTCATGCGTAACGTCTACGTTTTATATCTATAAATCAATAAAAATGTACAATTGCTCCCGTTACTAGGACCTTCGAAATTAGCAAAAGTAAACAATTTTTACGGTAATTAAAAAAGAAAACAATTTGACGTAAACCTTTTTTAGTAGATGTCCAAGATTAGCTTACTAACTTACGTCTGTTTTCATTTTTTGTGGAACACTTTCCCGTCCCTTCCTTTTCATATATCAATTTGTAATGAAATCGCTTTGACGCCAGAAAGGAGACAGTCGATTAAGTAATTCACTTTGAAATGTATTTATTATGCTTACATTAAATCTCACTTTTCATAGGGAGAAATATACTGGAAGGAAAATTTTCTTATTTGCCTTGCGAGTTGTGTCTTTCTCTTTAACGTCTTCTTTCTTCTTATATTTGCTTTTATGATAAATTTTTTCATTTCATCTACTTGAATTCACTTTACCCAAGAAATGTTTTATGTCTTTAATGAGTGCAGAAAAGCACTTGAAAAACAATTTTTCTGTACATAAAACGTAATGCAAGCGTAAACTTTTTAAATGTTCATTGAAATTTCTTATAAAGCACACGTTTCAAATTTTCCATTTGTCTATTAACAGAAAAAGGATAAAAGATTTTTACAGCTCAGACTCTGCAGAACTTTTCCATGAAAATTTTTCTGGTCTTTAATATATGTTCATTTTCTGCTCTTTAGAAAAATGTTTTAACCGGACCCCCAAACAAACATCATCACAAAGATGCTTTTATGGTTAATATATTAACCACATGGTTAATATATTAAATACATGGTTAGCGTGCGTTTTCTAATTCAACGGCAAATAACTATAATATAGATTTAAGATTAAAATAAATGATTAGGGGTTTATATTTAAATATTTAAACACTAATTAATGTTTAATTGGGATTAACGTAACATGGTTACGTTTCGATCAAAATAGACATAAACGACGAATCAAAAAAAGTGAGTAAATTAAATTATCTTTAAAGCTTTCAATAACATTTCTTTTTGTACATGTGGTTATAATTAATGATTACTAAAAAAACAATAAAATGTTAGGAGTGAGCAATATTCCAACACGGCTTGTAAAGGGCGCTTCCACATTTACGCAAGATATAATTTTAATAAAAAACGCAAGTCTATAATTAGAAATTGTGCATTTTTTATTAATTCATAGAATATATGGTTAAGTGCAGAATAGCATATCGGATAAATGGCCTCGTCTTTTTTCTTTTTGGAAAGAGCGTCAATTTCTTGTTGTTTCATAGTAAATATAAATATGTTTCATAATGCATATAATAAGGATAGAAGGCCACAGGAATGGATTTAGTCTTTTATTTCAACGTAACATGGTGAATAGACATTAGATTTACTGTTTTTTTGTTTTTTTTTTGCTTTATAACGGCAGTTTAAACAGACAGATTCCGCGGGAATCTCTGTGGCATAATTTTATGCGTTATATACATTTGACAAATCTAACATATTCCGAACGGAATGTATAATATAATGAATATAAATGAATTATTCTGCGTTTTACTAGAAACAAATAAGAAAATATTTGTGTTGATATAATTTACGGTGAATCAACATTCCATTGAATTTAAATTCTTTTAACTGAAATGTTCTATGACTAACATTCCGTTTATGTTTTGTATAAAATAAACAAGAAAATTATGTCGCACTACGGTCGAAACTTTCATGCCCCAAATTTAGCATCTTATTACTATTAATCTGAAGAAACTGTTTTGATCAATTTTCATTGCAAAACATTAAAAAATGATTTTTACATCAAACTACAATTATGGCCCAATTCTCCTTGTAACTGATTGAGGCATAAAGACTTACTTTCCTTGACAAGATATACTTTCCACAAGAGCGGGTTCAAATGTCCTGTCCAATCTACTTTAAGCAATATTTGCCCTTGAGTCGAAACATGTCAGTGTATTCTATTTTGTCAAAATATTGTAACGTGCACTGCCCTACTTCAATTTTCACGCATTTATTCAATTCCTTCCCAGTTTAAGTTCGTATCACTGAATTGCAATTTTTAGGTAATATAGGTTTTATTTACAATTCTTAGGATATCTATTTATAAGCAATTTATACAAACTTATACTTTGAATTTTTCTTCAAATGTTTAGAATGTTGCAGTTCGACTGCCTCGACTCGATTGACTTTGTCTTCTATAAATATTCTGCTTATATATTCTTTCATAAGCAAGTTACCAATACCTAGCTTCATTGCGACATTTTCATATTAAGTCCTTTTTCAGCTAAATGTTGCGCTAATTGTTGTTAATTTTTTCAACAATCGCCAACACAGCGTTATCAACGTGCAATTGGTTTTACCATTTTTGGAAATTTGGTTTTTTAAAAAATCAAGTTTTGATGCATACTCAAATAATCAGACGTAAAATTTTCGTAACAATGTTTTAAAAACAAGTAAGAACATTATAGTTGAGCAAGACCGTCGTTTAAATACCGTACACGGTATTGCCTAACATAATACTTATATTAATTATAGAACACAAAAATTATACATTCTTTCTATATAAAGGCATAAAGGCGCAATACTAAACTTCTGCAGAGAAATTCTGAAAATTATAATTATTTTCCCTATAACCGAACCATTTTCAATTCAGTTGATCCTCGCATCAAAACACGTCTGTAGCTTGAATGCAAGTTTACATACAGGGATAGATCAATTCAGATTATAATTCTAAATCAATCGGTATAATAAAAGGTGGGTCTATCTTTAACCATTCACCGCGTTACGTACGCCCGCACTAACTTAATATAACCTGTACCACAAGTAATAAAGGGTATAATTACGATCTATAGGTTCAACTCAAAACAAACGAGTACACGTTAGACGGGTCGATTAAGAGATAAAGCAGCGAGCACCGAAATCTATTACGCCTTTTGTTGTTCACGTTTAACGAGCAAATAATAGTGCAATTTCTTTCCTTTTGAACATAGATCTATTGTATATTTATATGAGCACACGGACATTGCTATATCGTTTCGGAATGTGAAATTGGCCAAGAATGTATATATAAACTGTGAAGTCTTTCACTCTTAGTTTTGGATGTCGCAAACGCGTTTATTTATTTATTTACTTATTTATTAATTTATTCCACTTGAAGGTGATGGGATTGTGATTTTAGAGAGAAGGAAGAAAACAGTTTTACTTCATCAGCGTACATTAAGATCTGACGAGAATTAATCACCGATGGGAGATCATTAATGTATAAACTGAATAATATGGGACCTTGAGGTACACCAGATATAACGGGGAATTCATCCGAGGTGATAAAGTTGAACAAAATCCTGAAGGATCTATTGTACAGATAAGAGCTTATCCATTTCACTAAATAGAAAGCGAAGCCGGAGGCTTGGAGTTTAAAGTTAAGTAAGTTATGGTTACCCACAACAAACGCTTTGCTTAAATTAGTGTATATCACATCTGTGCGAGAGCCGCTAGAAAAAGCCTTGAAAACATGACAAGTAAACTCTAACAAGTTAGTGATAGTAGATCGCATGTTTACATCCTTTTTTTCTTTTTTTTTCCTTCTTATTTGTTTTATTGTACTTATAGTAAGTTTTATTATTAATTTAATATAAGTTTTGCTTTAAGTGCCAATTGAACTCGACTGTTATTTGTTTAGTTGAGTTTCATGTATAAGTAGAATTAAAAATAAATAAATAAATAAATAAACACATATCTGAATAGATGCGGTATTTTATACTACTCAATGATGCGTTTACTTCCTGGAGACTACGTAGCATCCTCCTGGATTGCAAATGTTTCGACAAAATGACTACAATCCTCCACCGCATATTTACTTTGGTGCCATTGTTCTATAAGTAAATGAATCAATTATCATCAAGCTTCGCTTCACATCGAAAAGAAAACTATAAGGCAATCATTCTATAGTATCTATGTAATAGCAGTTTTTTATCGCATTCTAGATAGAATCCATATCCCAAATGGAGTTGTATATAAAATTGAATTATTTCTTTATAGAATGCAATTCTGCAATTCCGTATAGCTGTGTAAATGGTGCCAAGTTTTTACTTTACGGATAAAAGCAATCGTAAGGAGGCAATGTGTGATTGTTTGTAATTTTACGAAAGTGAAGTCACGTAAAAAATACAATTCTTTAAAAATTCCTTATGAATTCTGCATCATTTTTGTTGGACTTTTTATGCGTATTCCATGTAGAAAGCGCTTTCAAGAAGTTCTTCGGGCCCATTGCAATTATCTCTGCACAAATTCTTATTTTTTATCTTTACATATGATCAGATTTCACATATCTAACTACAACCTATTTTTTGCCAGTCTCTCCCGTACTTTCGAGAAACCGTGTTCACACATTTCTATAATGCTGCGTTGGTACTATTGTCTCTGACATCTATGTAGAGTTCCATGTCAACACACTCAGTTGCTGTAGAGTTACTGTAGAGTTTTTAAAAATATACAAAAATGAGTTTTTTCTGTGAATAATAACTCCAGACTGCCAGACAGTCATAAGAAGTATCATTACTGACGATGAAGCTTGCATCCACGCGTACGATCCGGAAACAACTGATCAAGCAAACGAATATCGTGCAAAAGGTGAGCCAAGATTGAGAAGACAACAGTCTCCTGATTGGAATGTGGTAAGATTATCAAAAAACAACCTTGGCGGGAGTCCGAAACAGGTTCTACTGTCGTCCGGTGATTTTTCCTCTTACTGAACGAGGCAACCAAGCGAGCCTTTCTATGAATAATAAAAATATCGCCGTACGGTAAGAAAACAAAACGAAACGTACCTAAAATTTTAAATACTGTGTCGGAAGGATGCCAGGAGTCCGGTGAGTTAGCCACGGTACCAGAGCACCGGCAGAAACCTGCCTCACAATGTTCATGGATACATTTATATACATACAAGACTGATTGGTGGATGGCAGAAGATTGAGCTGAACGGAAATTGCTAAGATTCTGGAAAACTACGAAATATTGTCTGAAACTAAGAAAAAAAACTATTCTAATATATTAAACAACGTTTGGCGTATGGTCAAACATAATTTCGAAAATAGATTTTAAACGCAGTATGTGTGAACGGGATTTCCGTTAATTAATAATGCAGTAGTAGAAAATTGTTATTCCAAACAAAAATATCTAATTTCTTAATTTTTCACGTATAGAAAACGTCTTTGATTTGTATTCTTATTGACATACTTTACTGAACTGTTACACTGAACGATTCAGATCATACTGACGAAACGTAAAGGTGTACTTTAGTTTGAAATTAAACTTTGTTTCGTGAATACAACGCAAAGCAATCAGATGTCAAATCAATGTGACTACTAAAATGTTGGGAAATTGGAAGAGTTATTTAAATTGATTGCAATAAAGAGGAAATAATTCAATATACAAAATTTAGTTTATGATACATTAAAAAGAAAGGATAGAAAAGAAGAGAAAATAAATAAAAAAATGGATTTATTCTTATCGGCAGATAGTAGGAATGGCGGCGTTTGAAACTTTCATTGCTAAATCTTATGTTAGCTCTTTAATTGAAATTTGCAGATTATAGATTGCTTGAAAATTTAGCAAAATGAAATTTCCTTCTTGCCAAGCTTAACGTCATTTTTTTTCTCATTCCTTATTAAATGGCCACTACAAAAATATTTTTGTGTTGACATAAAAATGAAAGAAAAATACTAATATGGGAAGGTTGTGCTAGTCAATTATTCTCAGATGATACTAAATCTGCAGATGATGCAGTCATCACGGGGGGCCGCCAATTATAAAAGGCGAAACGATGGGTAACGATGAAAAGATTATAAAACTGATAAATGATGATAATCTAAACTATTTAATAAACGATATTCGTGATGAATGATTTTGTGATATATTCTTCAGCGAAGGCTTTGTGGTAAATCATCACTTGCCCTGAGTCAGATTGGTTTGCAGAAAGGCATGGACATCATAGAAGTTTTATTTTGCGTTCAGGTTCTAATCCTTATTTCTTTGTTCCATAGATTATGAAAAAGCGTTTGATAGAGTATAGCATGACATGTTAATAGTTATCCTTAAAGGTCGGAATTGTCGTAAAGGTAAACGCTGCGTCAAAAATTCGCATTGAGAACAAATTACATTCCTATAAACAAAGAGGTGCAACAGGGGTGCATTTCGTCTCCTCTTCATTTTAACGTCTATCTATCAAGTAGCTCATCAAAGAATCGAAGCAGGCATTAAGATCAGTGGACAGTTCATCAATAATATTCGATTTGTGGACCATACAACTATCTTAGCAGATAATATGCAAGATCCGCAGACCGTAGTTTAAGCTCTAAATGATCACCAAAGCAAATAATTGTAAGTTGATCGAAGACTCCATGTGCAAACGCCACTACATCAATTAATAACCAAAGTGTGCAGAGAGCGTTCAAGTTTTGAAAGCTTAAATTCTAGCACACTGGGAAATTAGCCCATCCCTTCACTTTTGTTCCACGAAAGCTTTTTTTGGCTTTTTATGGTTTAAAATCATGGCCATTAAAAATCAGTACAATGAACAGATTAGAAGCCTTTCAGATTTGGTGCCTGAGCGTGAGCTATTAAAATGTATTAGGAAACGAAAAAGTGATTATTTTGGACACATGGTACGCGGGTAAACTGTTAACTCCTACAATTAATAGTGAAAAGCCGTACTTAAGTCGTGGAGGCATGAGTAGGAAACGAATGGACAGGATTGAGAGCTACAGGTGAAATCATACACAACACAAGGAGCTGAGAAGGTTTTTAGGCTTTAATTAATAATACAACTTAATACATAATAATATGATGAATTTTACAAAAAACCATTTGTGATCACTTATATCCAATAACGGATTGGTAATAGAAGAAAAAAGAGATAAAAATGTTCTACGCCTTATTCAAATTGCTGAGTTATTTCTATGTAATATATATATAAAGAAATTCTCTTAACTTAAAAGTAAACGACAGAAATATACAGTTGAAGCTGATAGCGCTAAAGCCAAAGTTTAGTTGAAAAATTATGTTTAGAGAAAAGTTATCTCGGAATCACTTGCACAATAATATGCAAAAGAAGAAACGAAAAGTACCAGCAAACATGAAAGTCTTGCAAGCATTGCGAGCACACCTTCACACACACCTTCAGCTCAAACAGAACATCATACGACATACTTTGCATAAATAATTGTGCTTTAAACGTGGCGCACACCTTTGCCAAACTCTATGCGCGGATCTTTCCCGCCCTTCAAAATGTTTCTACTCTCAAGTCGAGCGTGCATAAACGTTACTTATTTTTCGCTCGCCTATTAGGTGACACTCCGTGAGCGGCTGTTTATAAATAAAAAAAAAAAATAATACAAAAACTTTACTGAGTATTTTGCGATTGTGGGTATATTGATAGACGACAATTTTTACATATTCATCGGTTTTCTAGAAAAAAAATCAGTATCAAATATCAAATCTGTCCACTCTTTATAAAAAATATCCGAAGATTAACATCTTATATATTCATCAAAACTTGAACTGATGACCTTTAGTATTATATATATTCACCCTATGTATTGAATTCTTATTACTCTGGGATATTAATATAGAAGTAAGAATTGAAATAAAATGATATATGGAATTATATGATATGAAGATAAGAGCCAACCCATTTCATCAAGTACAAGGGGAAGGCATGGAGTTTGATAATCAATTAGTTATGGCTAACTAAGTCAAACGCTTTGCTAAAACCAATCTTTACGACATCCAGTAAATCTTTCTTTCTATGAGCCGTACTGTAATGGAAAAATATAAGATTGAATAGCAAAAGCTAAATGCTGCAATTCCTTTAAACGATTCAGGGAGGACATTCAAGTTGAGGATGCCTTTATAGCTCTCAGCGTGATGTCTATTTCCACATTTGTGAAGCGGAATAAGGAAACTACTTTTTCAACACAAAGATGATTTCAAGGATTGATTAAAAATCTTTGAAATAACACCAAATTTGATTTGAGTACACATGATGGAATGGAGGTGAAATAATTATAAAACATATATAAGCAAAGATAAAAACCGATGTAAAAAATGCACTAAAAAATAAGAGATGAACTGAGCACGAAACTAAATAATTCAATAATATATATGCTTTTTTAATTATCTGAAGTGTTTGAAGTGCTTATTTCGTAGTTCTTCAAATTAAACGACAAAGCTACATGGTTTCTGTTTCCATTCTGGTCGGAAAAAACTGGTTCTTTTGTAATTATTAACAAAAATAATACGTAGTTTTTGGTGCGACTTCCATGTTGTATGTTTATTCATTTTTTCATCCAAGGATGAAAATTTTTATCTTTCCCGCATATAGCAGGAAACTTTACTTAAAACTTTCAAATTGACTCTGTAATCACTTAAACTGACAGAACACTAAATATTATATGATAGAATATTTTTTGTATCATATAACGAAAATGATGCGATTTCACATGAATTCTCTCAAAATCGTTTTCGGTACGTATATATGATTCATTTTGTAATAATACAAAAAAAGTCTTTCATTTTTTTTTTTTTCTTTCAGTTTAGAATAGTAGCTCCTTTAAATACAATCTCCAATCTAAAATTTTGTTGCCATCACAATATTACTCGGTGTTCAAGAAGGCAAATGCCTTATTTATATTACGTCTAAGATATCACAATTTAGTATGCAATTGCTAAATCATATGTCAACCAAAGGAACGTGCTCCTTTAAATACATGCACATGTAAATGCTTGGGAATTTACAAATAGCATAACATTTATGCTGACACAATGATTTATAGAGACATATATGTAGACATGTAAGCATAAGTACATGTAAGCAAACAATAGCATATTTCTCATTTATGCATAAGAAACTTTAAATATCCTGCTCGCAGTCACTCCAGAACTTGATGTGTATACAGGTACACACAAAAGTAAATCTTCTATACGTTTAAACAGATAACCATTAAGGCAAGAAGTTTAGCACTCAAATCGAATTAAGTCTAAAACATGATATTGTGTTTTGCCAGAAGAATTATTTAAATGAATTTTCCATTTAATAAAAGCATCCAATCGAAATAGTGGAATAATGAAATTGAAAAATATTTTAAAGTAAATAACTGGGGGATTCGTTACTAAAGCGGAGGATATTTTGCAAGTTAAATTTCATTGTCACGTTTAACTATATGGCCAAAAACTTATATAAAAGTAGATACAATATGTAATGGATATTGTTATGTATGAAATGCGTCTGTTTTCAAGTTTTTTTACCTTTAATGCAGCATAATCATATGCTGCAGCGGTACTACACCACTAATAATATACAAGTAGTAATCGCAAAGAGTCCAACCTAATGTCCTTGTTTTGGGCTATTGATAGTAACTCTTTCCCTGTTTAAAAGAACACAATCTTCTGGTCACACCAAAAACGGAACAACGTCCTTCTGCTAAAGTCATTCCGTCTTGCGAGCAGTGGATTAGACTTAGGACGCACAACACATGGAAGGACGTAAAAAATAAAAAATTAGTCCTGTTCTGGATGGAATTAAGCATGACTGTTCGACTGATTCTTGTCCATGTGTTGTTAATTCCAGCCCACATATCGCAACTAATCCGATATTTACATTCATGTGTTTTGACCCAAGAACGAACGCTGTTACAAGTGATTACATGGTTACATGAAAGCAATTTCAAAAATCGCGGCGAGAATTGCTACGTAGTAAATTGACGTAAAAATTTTAGGCTGGATGATCCAATTTTTTAGATCCCTTTCCATAAAACCGACTAAACGAGAAGCAATCTTTTATATGGCAACTCGAGTTTATTTTTAACATTTTGTAATGAAAATGCATCCATACTAGTAATTTCACAAAAAAATTAACTGCACTGAAAATACTTAGGTTAATTTAACGCTATTTTTATAAGAAAACAATTCAGTTATGCATGATGACGCTTCTTCTTCTTCTAAAGTTATGATGATATCGACATAAGGCTATTCACTATTCTGCATAAAGAAAAATGAGATGACAACGATCTTCTTTGTCTGAACATTAACCATATTAATATGTATATATTTTTGTTGATAACTGTTAATACTGCCAATAGGAATATTTCTAACGACGCAGGTTTTATTCTCATTCAGTGTTATTAATAGACTTTGTAATCGTTGAAACGGTATTAACATAAGATCCATTTATACACACTAATGGTAGCATAGTGATCCCATCTGTCGCTCTAATCCTCGCTTCTAGGTTGTGCACCTTATTTGTAATTATATATATAAAGGCTTCTCTAGTAGCTTTTTGTAAACATAAATATAGCATATTACCACCTAGAAGTATGTATGTAGGTCTGAGCTATATAAATATATTCTTCTACAGGAGGAGCCTATGCTTCTTTTTTAAAGCTATTCTTTTCACTTCAATTTTGTACATATCCTTTAGGTGCGGCAGAAGATGAGGACTCTAAGACTCAAAAAAAAAAAAAAAAAGTAGTATATTTTTTGTAGTCAGAAGGTCGTCTTTCCAAAAAAGGAGTTATGCAGGAAAAAAGCTGCAATGTCCATTCACATTTCTTCTTTGCTCAAAAATTTCTAGCTATCTTTAGCGTATTTATCGATTATTTATCGACCTTCTCAAACGACTCTAAAGAACTAAGAAAATTATATTCGGCTGTGATTGAAATTTTTATGCACACCAGCAAAAATTTAGTCTTGCAGTCTATGAGTAAATGAGCAAAATACCCAATTTGTTTCTTCAAAAAACAAAGGTACTTTTACTAAAAATTGTACTGTGAGCTTGTCCCTTGACCGATTGAGCTCACTTTCACTTACCTTGATGTGGAAACTTTCAATATTTTTGTTCAGTTTGAAGCCTACGTAGTCGTTTTAGCGTCCAGGCGGATGTATACGGCAGATATGAAATGGACAGGGAGGGGAGATGCTTAAATCGATACGGAATTTGATGCCGATCAAGAATATATATATTTTATGAGGTTTCTTAAAGTTTCTTTTGATTGTTTCCAATAATTTGATAGAATTAATATACCCCAATCATTCGGCGGTGGATATAAAACTGCGTATAACTTTCATTTACATTTCGGCAAGGTTTTAAAACACTCGGCAAGAGCAAATTTTTAAGCTGTAGCAAGCGTGCTTCATATTCTTTTATCCTTGTCGAAACGAAAATAATTTAAGGCATGAAATTAGATCTATATTCAAAGAGTTATAGAATTGAAAAAAATTAGCAAATTATGCATATTTTTAATTTACATTTAACGTTGTTTGCATGTGACTTCAAAAAGCTCGTCTCACTAATAACATTTAAAAGTACGTGGACTTGGATGAGTAGGAATCACAGTTAGGTTTCCTTATGGAAGCCGCAAAGAAAAAATTTTCTTCTAATAAAAGGTTAGTAAGGTCTTTCTTTCCTCTTTTTTTATTAAAAACAAAATTCCCCGTGAATGATAAATAAGAACCTTTTCTATTTTCAGAGAGGCTTTTCCGTGTGGACGCAAAGCAAATACCTCTTATTTTATTGCAAGCAACTACCTCTTATTTTAATGACAACTTGAACTTTTATTTCTTTGGAAACAAAGATAAAGATAAATAGCACTATTTTCCGCTACTAACTATACAATTTGTATGCTTTAATATCGACAAAGGCACGGCCGTATAATATATGTGTTCATGTGTGAATAAATATACATTAAAACAATTTCAATCGATTAAATACCATCAATGGCACAAACATTAACGGAAGGTATAAAGAAAACTTTTTCATTATAGCTATTTTGTTGAGCGTCTAGGATTTATGCACTTTTGCTAATCATAAATAAAAAACGTCGTTCAAAGTCAAAGGGGCACCCTCTACCCATGAATTTTGCTCAAGATGAGTGAAATCACGATTCTGCATCTTTAAAAATTCAAGCCACGAAACGGGAGAATATATACAAAATTGAGGAACATGTCCAATTTATTTTAATTACTCTACATGAGGTAATCGGGCCAAATTCTTAATCAATTTTAGTTGTTGTAAATTTTATAATTTATAATTTTAAAAAATAAATAAAAGCATCACAGTGGGACACGGGCCAAATTAAATAGCTTCCACCAGTTTTAGAATGCAGCTATTCGTACAGTGACTTTTCAAAATAAGACTTTGTATGGGGAGTGATCGAAAAAGCGGTTCAATTCAAAATATTTTCAATAGTGTTTGTGTTTGGGCCAAAACATGAAAACAAAAGGGAAAGCTTAGATCGGTATAATAAAAAATGGGTTTATCTCGAGTCCTCCCGCACAAACTTTTTTATTCACCGCTACTAAAAGTGGTGTAGAGGGAATAATACTAATATTAATAATAACACCGACGAAATCTCATACGAATTTTATGCTACAAACATGCTTCGTAATGCAAGTGACAATCACATCATTGCGCTTAAACCTCTTATTGAAAATTTTCAGTGACAGGCAGATGCCTTATGTAAAAGTGCAAGTTTCCTACAAAAATGTGCATTCAAATACTCGTCCGTAAGGAAATCGGATATACTGGCTTCATCTTTCCAATTATTGCATTGTAGCTCAATAAACGATGTGCTTGCTACCATATTGTGTCAATTAGCTATGGCCATCTACTCTTTCTGTTGTCGATCTATGAAATAACCATAACTGCCTGAAGTCAAGTTGATTTGGCCAACAATGAATTTTAATTTCTCTCCCTTTCCGTCTACCTCTCTCTCTCTCTTTCTCTCTTGCTCACTCGCTCTCTCGCGGTTTTTATGTCTTTTTCTCTTTCGCTCTCAACTGTGCTGACAAAGTTAATAAGATGAGCTAAAAAAAGATAGTAACAGCTTCTGTTTCTTCCAAAGATATATTTCAAATTAATTTTTTTAATTTTTAGGAGTACTTTCAAAAAAATTCGGTATTTTAATACATGCTCTTGGTATATTGCTTTCAATGTTAAAAAACAATTTCAAGGTGCCACTTTAAGCACTGTTTTGAGCACATTAAGTAACTTTCTTCTTCTTTCATCGAACGTTGCTCTTTGAGCGTTCTTTTGAGATTAACTGAATGAGGATAAAAGTTACACAAAGCCACGTGTGAGCGACAATGAATGCGATATCAAAACTACGTTTTTCTTAGCTAAACGAAGCAGTATGCCATGGCGCGTGATAAATTTAGCTATCACAAAGTTCCTGTTTATTTAATAGGTTCACTTGATCCGCAAGAAGCTCCTGTTTCTTTAGCGTCTTCTCTAAATTCATTACAAATTTTCTTAATTTTTTTGACATTTTCATTAATGACGAACGCGCTAACCCCAAATAACCCGTATTTTCATTGAGATTCGTTTCATTTTCTTGAAAACGTTTTTGTCCTAATATGAACTTATAATGGTGATATAGAACCATCATCAAATGGGTTAAAAAGAACGCGACGGTTTGCAAAACTGCAATCAATATCTTTGAAAACGTTTTTAAGTACGACGGGGCATATATGGTAGATACATTGTTAACAATATTTTTAACGTACAAAAGGAGATTTTAGTTCAAGATCTACGATAGGGTCCACTTTGTAGTACACGAATGCATTAAACTTGGCTGGATGAAAGCAAAATCTTTTTATACCGATTAATTCAAAATCACTTTCTGATTTGGTTTAAACCTGTCGGTCCGCCTGATGTCCTTGTATTCAACATGCAGGTTGCTATTCTTAAGGTACTTTGATGGTACACTGGCATATTTTGGCCCAAGGATAAACGCTATTGGAAATGGTTCGGATCGAACCATTTTTTCGACCGCCTCCCATATAACGTTTTATTTTGAACAGTCGAAATTGGAATAACTGTAGGGTGGTTAGGCCGCGACCTAAATATTTTTGAAAGTCGTCTTGAACTTTTTCCGTATGGTAAGGGCGTGTTCAGAAACAAAATGTCTTTGATTACTCTCTCCCGATCAATACAACAAGTGCTACATTGCGATGGCAATGCCTACTGAAGATAAGTCGTACAGTTCGCCCATAATTGGCGGCGGTACACAACTGATCCTTACTGAAAACTTCTGACTTTGAGAAACAGTGTACGTCACGCGTTGTCTGATAGAGAAAAGGAATTTGTAGTACATTATTATATATAACTCATCCAGATAGCTCGGGATATAACGGTTCGGTTGATTTATCAACATTCAGCGTATAGAATTATCGGCCAGACGCTAGATTTCTCGGTTTTACTCCGTTTGCCCGTTCTTAAAAAGGAAACACGTTGTATTTCAGCGATAGAAGTTGCAATTGCCTAAATTAAGAAGGTTCCATCCATTCTAATGTATTTATTTGTCAAGGAAATTGTAGCCTATTCCAAGGGCAAATCCAAGAGGTGGATTGTTAGTCCCTGCCTTCTGTCTCAGAAATAGCCTGGTTGCTTCTAACCTGTCTAAGAAAATCCTATGGATGGTAGACTAGTAGTTTCCGCCATCAAGAGTTTGCTATTAGATCGGATAAGTTGTTTTCATTTTTCCTGACAAAAACCCAGATTATTTTCTACTTACCTTGCTGAGTGCTGAAGCACAATTACGGAACGATCACTATTCGCGATAGCCTCTTACTACTGGTGTTCTGGCACTCAGAACTAAAATACGTACAACGGAATTAGTGCTTGCGAGCATAAGTGGTATTAGTAGAGTAGCTTGAGTGCATGAGAGAAACGGGTTGGCAACCAGGCCCAATAGGATCATGAATGCATTGTTAAGATTTCTGCATTCATATACCTTAGAGTAAGAAATTATAGGTGCATATGCACGATAGCTTGAAGGCATAACAGAAAAGATGACTGCGAGCTGCATAAGCTTAAGAAAGCAAAAAAAAAAATGAACTATTTGAAGTGTATGTATATAAAGTAGGCGCATAAATGGCTTGGAAGGAAAACGGAAGACTTGACATAGGAATGATGATAAATTGGCGAAAGCATACAATGAAACGAACGGTATACAACTTAAGAGCATCTGAACAGTTTTGATACATTTTGAACCTGTGATTAATTAGCTGAACCGTCAAACTGGTAATTTATGAAAAAAGCGTGATCTGTTTACAACACATGTATTTATGTGGCTAGCTTAGGATTTAATACGCTTCACAGTATGTGCTAATAACTAGTGTATAGAGTGGGATCAAAGTTAGAAGACTAAATGTACATGATTTCATTAATGCATCAAGCTGTAATTAGTAATAACAAATCAAAAGTTATATTCGGTCATGAGTGAACCTTTTATTGATACCCATGATTTTTGAAAAAAGAGAAATGACTGTACACCTTCATACTCTTTGCTCGGTTGATGTTTTCCATTTTTAGAATAAAAATGAAAATTTATTTGGGTATGTGTTGTACTTTATAAGTAATAGGCGAAAAACACGGAAATCAAAGATGTTCACGGTTTTGGTAGACGTATAGGCGTTGTAGGCGTGTTCTCTGAAAAATTTGGGATATTTCCAAATTCTTTTGCAAGTTTGTCAGCGATATTTTCTTTTTTGCGAAGGGAGATGGAATGGTTGCCGCGTACTATACGCGGCACCATACATCAGCATGTTTTTGTTTCGAATGCTTTTCAGTAAACGCAAACGCTTTATAAAGACGTCTGTCTATACGTTCGAGTACTAGAAAAATGGGAAATCAACAGATTAGACTGTAACTTCCTAGCACGGATTTGTGTTTGTCACAAGCAGCCTTTTCAAATGCCCGGAAAAGAGCTGAAAATTTTGAGAAAAAAATTTTTAGGAAGTCTACAAGACTCAAAGTCTGTTAAGCAAAATCCAGATAAGGTCTTGATTTCATCGTATAAAAAATGCCTAAGCAAATCGTGATTTCAATGCACTGCTTAAATTGAAAAATTCCTAATGTTCATCATAATATCTATCATTGGCATATGATGTAAATTTTCTCATTATGTTCATCTGCCTTGCGTTTATGTGTATGACTTTAACTGGTTGATGCCCGTACACACAAATGCCCTAAACCTTCACATCACTCTTTCGATAAAGTACGCAGTTGGGCCGTCAGACAAATGGATAGATGAATCGATGGACATGTATAGTTACATTACGAATTTGAAATTGGCCTAGAACTTGTATTTTTTATGGCGTTTTTGAGTCTTGCTTCTGCGCTTTGTAAAGGTATTTAAAAAACGATGAAATTAAGACAAACTACAGGTACTACAACGTTTCCCAGGGTCAAATGTTTGTAGGTTTATCTGCTGTAAATTATGAGTAATGAACAGAGGACCATTATTTTATTCCGTTTTAGAGACAGAGGTGTTCTCAGTATACGTATTACTGTAGGCGTGTCTGTCAACCAGCCTGATACCAGTCTGAGTCAAGAAGGTTCAACGTTTCTGCAAAATTTGAAGTCGATAGCTTTATTTTTGCATTTTAGAGAAGGTTTACAGAAGGACAAGCGGACTGACCAAATAAATATATATTTTATGGTGTCTCGGGCGTTGCAAACGCTTTGACAAAATGACTATGCCACTCTCCCTTCGGTAATGGATATAAAAATTGATTAAACGGTGATAGGGTCAGACAGCAAATTATATGTAATAAGAAGGACGGATTAAATGGTAATAAAGTTGGAAAACAGAACGCATATAATATCAAGGATGGATGGGTCAGTTACGAAAAGAATAAAGCTACATATCGTACATATGCAGAGGTGTGCAATGACTGATTGCATAATGATGACTTAAGTAACAAACCAGATCGTAACGAAGCAGTTGCTTCATACTCATTGTAACAAAATCAAATAGATACACATTTATATATATATGTGCCGCATTTGTACCGAGAGCCTCAAAATCCTGCCTGGATATACTCGACCTCATAAAGCGAAAATCTCAGATAGCCATAGGCGACGAGAGTGTGCTTAAGCCTCTCGGTAGCCTTAAGACTTAAGGCAGGTAATTCATAGAGACACCCTCCCGTGCTGGAATTGAGCACTTATCATACGACCCACTACAGCAACTTATCGTTCCTTAGCCGCACTGTCCGCCTTTAATACCAGCAGCGATCTTCTCTGTAATTGCTGATTGTTCCACTTTCAAGTCAAGCACACACAAAAGTCATGCTCCAGGCGTTGTTTTATAAGGGTAGATAGATGGTACGTCCGAATTATTCATTGAACATTTACGTATGTCTGAGTGGTTTGCTTAGTATCCGAAAAAGTCATTCTTGTTGTGCATACAAAAACAAAACGAAAACAAATGAATTGTTTTTTTTTTGGGTGAAGTACATAAATGCGGATGATTATGTGTGCCAATTGGTCAATTACGGTCAAAATTTTTTGATTTAAGCTAAACGGAGCGTTTCTTATGTGGCTTCATAACAATATTCCTTGGTAAAATATTTCAAAGAAAATGCTTTTGAAAGCTTGCATGACATTGAACAGATTGTTTCGATTTGAGTAATCTGCGCCATCCATAAACAGCTTTAGGAAACATAGTGTAATTGGTATCGCGAAGACCCCAAGTGCTAGTGACGCAGAATCTACTAAAAAGGATGCTTTCCCTAACACTTCGTCCAAGGGGGATTCTGATGAAGGTTCTCCTAAATCCTCTCCCCTCACTATAACGAGGCTGCCAAGATGGCTATTTCGACAAACCTGAAATAAGCATCTTTTCCTTTTGTTCACAGACGGCAGAACAAATTTTGCAACTTTCTCAAAATAATGGGTCTAATAGTGACGCGCCTATCCCCTTGCGATTCACTCCATCAAAAAACTAATTTTTCCAAAGGGTGAACTGTCGGTGCTCTATCAAAGTAGTAGAGCCCTGAACACAAAGTTGCGTACACATCATCCCGACATTAATAAATTTTAATGATTTACAACACGCCTTTCTCTTTCTTATTCTTAGCATGGTTTTCTAAGGGACTTTGGCTTTTTGAAAGCTTTTGATAGAATTGACCTTAACCTATTATTTTTAAAATTGAAATGAATTAGCTTCTCTGACAACACGATACAGCGTCTTCGGAACTGTTTGTCGTAACGTATGTAAAAAGTATAGTTCAATATGGGTCACTCAAGCCTGAGGGTAGTCTCCTTGGCCTACTCCTATTTATAGTATTTTGAAATGATCTGCATGCAAAAAGAGAAGTGCTTAATGCTTCCTGATTCTACAAAAATCTTCCATTCATTTAACTCTATTATTGGCTTGGCAAGCTTTTAGTCTGATTTGCAAATTTGTTCAAGCGATGTGGGGCGAACGGTATGTCTAGCAATTACAAGCAAGTGCTCGTTCGGGCTTTTACGTACATCCACACAAACTTAATTAAATTGAACTCTACTCCACAAAATGGTGTAGGATGTAATAAGACAATTGCAAAATGACTTAAACAAATAAGCAATCGCCACATAGACGAGCATGCATGTCGATTAATATCGAGTAGAACTGTCAATTATTATTGTATACATAATAGGTTTAAAAGGCTTCACCAATCGTCCTATAAAAAAGATATAAGATAAGATAAGAACATATATGAGATAAGATAAGAACAAAATATTAGAAAAGATCCATTTGAGTGGTTGTCTCGCTCTAGAAGCGGGCTAAGATTATTGATAAAATTTGCAAAAACGTAATGTTATATCTTACTTGGCTCGAAAATCTTTCAAACAATCACACAATAACAATATTGATCGCATTGGTCTTTCTCACGGTATGAAGCAACTTGATGCCAATTTGATGAATACTTAACGGAAATGTATATAAAAACGGAGATACTAATAGTATTCGAATTGAACTAAATTTGCTTTATCCATTATCAGCTTGCGTATTGATGATATTTGCAATATAATGCAAAAATTGGTTCTGCCTATTTTCTAAAATTTCTCTTTTCGAAATAAAAATACTTCTTAATTCTTAACACATTCGTAAATATTTTATTGTTTTTTTTTTAATTTATTTATTTTGTTTTTCATTTTACTAATGATTTCAATATAAATTTTTATATGTAAGAAAAAGAGGGAGATACAAATTTTTAAGAGATGAATATTTTTTTTTTTTTTTTTTGTGTATTTAGATATTCTCTTTTTTGCCTATCGCTTTATTGAATGCATAAAAAAACTCTTTGAGAGGAAAATAAAAGACCAGAGAACAAAGAAAAAGGAATATGTATATAATATACTTAATTAAAATCTCATTTAATTGTGTACATTGATGAAATAGGAGTAAAGTGGACATTTAATTATATATAATATTTTTTAATTCTCTTTTTTTCCTGTTTTATGTTTCACATTTCAGACTAATGACACTAATTAAATACGAGATGAAACTTTTCCATATTCTTTTTATCTATTAATGACAGTAATAATAATAATAATAATAATAATATTTGCCTTAACTATGTATTTTTTCCATTCAGTTACATGATTTTATTAATAATTAAATAAGAGAATAAATATAAAAGACATGGCTAATTGATTTAACAACAATATTTGTTACATTTTCTTTAAGTGAGCAGTTGAGCAATATTAAGAGCGATATATATAAGTGTGTGTTTTAATAATTTCACTAATCTAAGTAAACGTAAGTTCATTCTTTAAACATATATTATCGCCATAGACACAAATTTTGTTGTTGTTGTTTTGTTCTTGTTTTTTTTTTTTCTTGTATTTCAATACATAAGTATCTTTAAAGAGTTTTGAATTAATATAAATTTGCGTGTGAATGATATTTGTAATCTTTTAGTTTTCTTTCTTTTTTTTTTGTATACATAATAATTTAGTTGTTTATTATCATAATTTTATGTAAAACGTTTACTTATTCATGCGGTGAATATGATACATAGAGAAAACATATAAAATAGTATTTTGAAATATTTGTATATGTATTCTACATAAATCTATATTAAGAACTTTTTAGTAAATTTGGGAAAAAAAATGTTTTAATGAATTATTAATAAGTTTATTTTATTTATGTATTTCCTATTTATATTTTCGCATCTTTATTTTATATATATATATTTCAAAAAATGACTTTGACTTGATTTAACGCTAAGAGTTCCTTTTTTTCAATAAAACTCTTTGCGAGTATTTTACACAACCTTTTTGAACCTAAACATTTAACTGAAAAAACAACTTTATTTATTAAAAATAAGCTTATTTTTTTAATTATTCTTCAAATGATAATAATATCAAAATAACAAAACTTGTTTCTTTTAAAAATTTATAGCGTCCTCCTTGTTAATGTTTACTGGTTGTTGGCCTTATTATCGCAACCGTTAATATTACTGTCAGTTCTTCTGTTTTCTTTTTCTTCCTTCTTTTTTGTGGGAAAGAACTCTAATACATGACCAAATATATTCAGCAAAGGAAATCAATTTTAGTTTAACGCAATGCTTACTTAGGCCAACGGTAAGTGGCTTGTGAAACCATTTGTAAGAGATTGCAAGGGTGTTTTTATTAAGATAAAAATTGGATGAAAGACTCTTCTACAGCTAGTATTATATGCCAACCATGAGGATATATTCCCAACTAGAGGACTAGCCATGCGAACAAGAAACATACGGTAGATGGTAGATAGAAAATCAATAATATTTTTGACCAATTCATTGGCGCTTCCGTTCAAGTGCCAGACATTTATGAATGTTTATACGAATTGTTATTTCTTACTTTAGGACTTTTTAAAGGATATTAAATTAAACTCTTTTTGAAAATTCCTTTTCGGTATGCTATACAAAATATATAATAAATGCAAAGGAAACACATTGGCGAACATTATTTTGGGAATTTCACTCCATATATTTTTGAAGATCAACGTCGAAAGAGTCATTCATATTCGATTGGTACTGCGAATCGGATGACAAGTGCTAGCGCGGGCAGATTGAAAACAAGTAGAAAATGAATGATTTTTAACGTTAGTCCTTTCGCTGAAATGCATATATGAGTGCTGAGTACTTATCTTATTTATGTTATATTTTTTCAAAGAAAATTAATGGGAGTTATGTCAAAGGATGGCATTTAGTAACCCGCTACAGTTCAAATCCGTATAATGGTAATAAATCAAAATCATTATATTCCCTTCTTCTCGAAGTATTTCTTCCCAAAATTATTTAATAAATCGTTAATTTATTTAGAATTTTTGCAGCGTTATTTCTTACTTCATACTTCAGAGGAGTAAAAATAACATAATCATTAATTTTTTATTTGTTTTGCGAACCAGATGAAGGACCAGTAAAAAATGCAAAACGCGCAACGTCAAAGTGGCAATTCTGGACTTCATTAAAGGGAATTGATCCTTTTCAAAATCTATGAATTAACTGCGGTTTAGGATTTAACGTTAGTAAACTATATTCGTCATTTCGACTCCCGACCCCAGCCGTTCCGTTCTGCGATTCAACAATGTTAAATAATGTTTTCCTGACAACAGATTATAACTTATCAAATTTTTTCAGAATTTATCTTATATTGCGTATTACTTTCTTTCAATGTGTGTGTGGACACGTGTGCGTGTGTTTGTGGACAAAAATGACTAAATTCACTCAGAATCCACAGATGCTCGATAATTATAAAATTCTGAATCGACTTAGTCACCTTTAATTATATGTGTGATAATTCCTCTGCATATTAACTCATTCAATAAACTATAATCGAAGTTTTTCAAATTACAAAATTAAAATTAAGGATAAATTAGTGAAAGTTTGATGGGCACAATTCATCAAATATGACAAGACAGTCGGAAATCAAACAAATATTATTAAAAAAACACAATAACAACAAAAATGTATAAAAACAAATTACTCATCTCAAAGACAATGTCACAATTTATTTTCGAAGATGTTGATGAATTCTTACGATCTGTTCCACGATGTGTACAGCTTTTATAGTTCACTTTAGTTCGTCTAAGCTATTACCAAGGATATTATGTGTGCAAACTACAACTGTTACGGAAGAATCATATTAAAGTAAAAAATTATTTGTGTAATGAATGAAAAAAGAAAGAAAAAAAATTGAATTAAATCATATTTTATTTATTCATAATTTTCTTAAAATCTCTCTCGGTAATACTGATTGCATAAAAAGCACAGAATATTTTTTCGTTTTATTTATTTTTTTTTTTTTTAATTTAATTTCATGAGACTATTACATAATTTTATTCATTTGCATGAATTGCGTTTGAATGGTGAGCAGACCGTATTTTTTCTTTTTAATAATTTTTTTATTTTTCAATAATTTAATCGCGGTGTAAAAGTATAAAAGTGAAAATCTCTGTATATCTCTTCCACACGTATACAAATTAATGTAGTATGTAAGAGTTGTGTGGGATGGTGTTATCTTTTAATATTTATTCTTTTTTATTTATTTTTACTCCGTTTCTTTTTTTTGTTTTGTAATTTGCTTTTCAGTGTGTATATCAAAGATATGCGCATTTTGCTATGTTAACGTTTCAATTAATATATAATTTGAATTTCTGTCATTTATTTTTACTTTTAATAAATATATTTATTTCACTTCTGGTTTTGTATAACATTTATATAATTCTTTTTTTTTTTTTTTGTCAGTACGTATCTTTTGCCTACAACTTTTGAATTTTTACTTTGTGTTTATTATATATTTAAAATACTTTTAATGAGAAAAGATAAACATACGTATTTGTTGTATATTATTGTGCGATGTTTTCTCTTTTATATATGCATATATATATATAAACATATGCATATATATATATATATATATATATATATATATATAATATTTATCCTATATGTATATATATAAATATATATATAATATGTATTTTATATATATATATACATAATATGTATCCTTTATGTATATATACATATAATTTTCATATATTCTATTTATTTAAAAATATATATATTAAATTTATATCAAAATGTTTTTTCTGTTTTTTTGTTCATATTTCTTTACAACTTTGGCTGCTTCCTTAAAGACCGCTTGAATATTGATTGCTTTTTTTTGTTTTATTATTGTTATTATTTTTTTTTTTATTTTTTTGTTTAAAGAGATTTTCACTGCATAATCTTTTAAAAAGAATTTATTTTTATTGAATTTATGTGTATATATATGTACATATATACCTATTTATATATAATAATCAGTCAAGCTTAAATGGTGTAATTGCTTCGTTTTTCTCAACAAAAGCAAGTGTTCTTCCTACTACTCCTGACTTTAAAGAAAGCTATGACATTTTTCTCACGTAAACGTAAAAAATAGTATCTTGGAATATATATAAAATTTATATTTAATACACAACATTTATAGATGGATAGGAATGATTAAGTTTATAATACATGCGTTGAGTATATTATGCTAAAAAATATGTTCTCCTCGTGACGCATTCTGGATATTCACGATTTCAAATTTTTTGTCTTAGTAACGGGTAATTAGAATCATGTCAACCTTATATTTAGTAAAGATTCTAATAAGACAAGAAATGCGTAAGCTTATGCGCATAAATCGCGTCTATTTTCAAATTTCATCTGTGGACTTGAACTGGATATATACGTTCCAAATTTCAATCTCTCTTCGCAACTTTTGTGGCCATAAGACGGATAGACAAGCTGTTCTGGCAAAATTAACTCAGTATCCCGTTAAAAAATATACATATTCTGGTCCTCTAACACGTGTTTCCTCCTATTGCAAACACAGAGACAGAAACAGTGTACTCCAATAAATACTTTTGGTCCACGAGCTAACGGTTAAATATACGTAAGGAAGTAGTTCTGTCTCTAAGATTATAAGGACAAGTAATACGGATTAGAGCTTGAGATATTGTATTAATTTACCCATGTCCAGCTGTTATTGAAACCATGTTGACCTTAAAACTGAAAAATGGAAATATTTTGATCATGAGTTTTTTATTTCGACGCACAATGCTCTTGAACACGTTCACAACAATGGAAAACTGAAACTTAAGACCCACATCGGTTTAATGTTTGGCACAATTATTTTTATCTGAGAGGTGATTGTATGCAAACCATTTTGGTTGGGCATCTGACGAGTTTTCAAGCAATACTATGCCTTCCACGTTTTATGTATTTATGTAAGGTAATGTTTATCCAAAACTCATCACAAGGTAACTTTAATAAAACTTATCATTGCGAAAAAAACATATATATATAAAATCTATTATAAACTTAAGAGGTGAACTCATTCGATTTTAATTTGACAATTTTTAAATATTACAAAATATATATGAATATTAAAATTTTTTTCCTTTACATTGTCGCCAATGTTATTTATCTAAAATCTTAATTGTTATCAGTAATTGTTGAGTTAGTGCCTAAGCACATATTTTATATTTCTATTTGTATTCGTGCTGTAATAATAAAATTAACGTAATTACGAAATCATGTTTATAAATTTCTATAGCTCTCTCGCTTACGTTTAACTTTCCTCTTTATACGTATGTGCGTATCATCACTTATCAACTTATTTATGATCCAATAGCAATATTTTCTCTAACAAATAATTTACTATTACTAACCATTGAAATGCGCGTTAAGAAAAAGAAGAAAAGGTATAACGTAAGATACATAATATTCAATTGTTATAATTATTTTATAATTACGTAAGCACCATTTATTGTATTAAAAAAACATTTGTATTATTTTTTTTCTTATTAAAGAATTGATTTTTTTCGATATATTTTGAAACAATTATTTTCTGTAAAATTTACATTTAAAAAGTTGCTCGCGTATGCTTGTAAGATAAATATTTTATATTTGATGAATATACTCTTCTTTCATTTATATACTTTACTTGCATACATTCGTGCAGTGGATTATGTCAATTTAAATTTGGCAGATTTATTTCGTATATTTTAGGTTTCTCTTCTTTACTTTTTTTGTTTTAATTGTCTAAGACCTGGAGTTTAATTTACTATTTTTTAAAACTATTTTTAAATAATTTTATCCTTGAACGATATTTATAAATTTCATATTTGTTTGTTATATTTATAAATTCTTTTGCATTAAAAAAACCTTTTCTCTTATTCTCTCTTTTAATTGTACATTATTCATACTTTCATTTATTTTAGTTCATTCTAATCGTTTTCGCAATTATTTATTCATTTTATTATTAATTCTTTTATTATTACATCCATTCGTTACTAAGTAATCTTTTTAAAACAATTTTCGTTATTGTTTATTATAATTCATTATCCATTTTTATAATTTTTCTTATTTATTTCGTATAATTTACTTATGCTTAAAATCAAATATAACTTAATGACATTTTTTAGGAAGAGCGGGAAATTTAATGGATTAAATCAAAATTGTTAAGAGAGTGCCTTACACAAAATATTCGTTGTATTCGAAAAATTCTTTTTAATTGCATGATATCTTTTTTATATTTTCTATATTTCAATATGATTTTTTTTTTTTAAACTATACGAATAAAGCTTAAATAATATACTTTAATGTAATTTAACACCCATTTACGTTTTCTTTTTTTTTTTTTTGTGCCGTATGCTTTTCAGGATAAATTTGGTGCAGCTATCCATTTGATTTTCACTTTAAAAAACAACGCTTAACTTATATCGTGTACACGTATATGAGGATAGGATATGAGGATAGAGCAAAGAAAGTTAATAAGATAGAAAATAAGTAAGACAGTTATATTCGCCACAAGCCGAATTTACAATTGAAATATACGTTCTTAGATATGGACGGGACAGTTGCTCGATCGAGACCTCGATTCTTTCAGATGGCACCAAAAAATATAGAACATATCGCCTTTTGGATTTCAAGTCAACGTTTGCTCGTTTACCCTACTGTCGGCATGTTTACAATGGCATAACTTTGATCTTTTTCATTAAGTTATTCAATAGTCCTTCAAAGGCTCCCTGACGTAGATAGTGCTAGTTTGCTGCCTTGATTAATGGACTTGATTAATTGCGGACTTGATTAGTGGTAAAATATGTCCACTTTCAAACTTGACCTTCAGTTTATGATGAAGACTTGTCAACAATCGCAAACAAACAGACAAGCTGACATGACTAGATTCACTCAGAATTATGCACTTATCAAGAATATAAGAACTTGACCTTTTTCTAACTGTAACGAACGATAAGATTTTTAACTAAGTAGGAAATTTATTAAAATCGACATATCTTTAGCCATGAATATGAAATAATAGTTTTTTTTTAAGAAATCTTTTCATACCCAATTCTAACTCCAAATTAGTGCAATTGGTTCCAAACCCTTTAAAACATATCGCAACATAATAAACTAAATATTTTTCCGTCCTATTCTACCTATATCAGGGTGAATTTCTAAAGACGAATAACTAATTAGTTTGAATGAATTAACTTTTGAACACATATCGTGGTGCTTACCGTAATGAATGCTTGAATAATGAATTACGCCCATTTGTGAAAAATTTTCCAAATAGAAACCTGAAGTTGCAGTTCTTTCGCTTTCGCTTCGAGTCTGTTAATAAGTAACTCTACATAAGACAAGGAAAAGCATTGGCTACCTGTTCTAGATAAAGCGAATAAATACTTAGAAAGTCTCGGTTAGTTCTTTGTATCATGACGCAACAACAACGATAACAATGTATTTACACTTGTGCAAAAATGTAATGTTTCGTACTTAGAGAATTTATTAAACTATATAAAATAAACTTCTTGCAATTCTCATTACATACGAGGGTGGATGTGACAAAACTGGGATAGAAAAATAACTTTGAATTTATAAAATCTTCCCACATCTACGTTCATCGAATGGAAGCAACTATAATTTTGGTGAAATATCTCGAGAAAGCATGTTAAATATGATTGTTTGCCTGAAAAAAATGAAAATTGTATCACTTCAGCACTTCATGATCGCGATGTTCTGTTCCCACATAAAATGCAAGATATGAAAATTGAATCAATCAAATACATTTTAAGATTTCTGATATGAGATTTCGCCTATTTGAGGGACCGCTTATACAGAATGACCAGTACACTAGACTCCGCAAATCTTTGTTGATGAACGTAAAAAAACCGACATATAGAAAAATATTGCAATTTACAAGGTTTTCTTACATCTAACTTCACTGAACGAAAGCCAATATAAATTTGCCGTCCAATGTCACATCTGGCTAATAATGTGCCCTTAAGATAAGCGATTCAATGCGTAAGCTTAAAAAACAAACAAAGTTCGAACCGGAGATAACTGAGCTGCAAACAATCCTATAAGTATTTCTTAAATCGAACCGCACATAACGAAATTGTTTTTTACTCCACAAATGGAAAAAAGCTAACGGTTGGAAATTACATCCTAGTTATACTGTACCTCTTTACCGATCCTATACAAAAGCTGTTTAAGTGCCATAATCAAAGCAATAGCGAACTACGCGGTTAAAAAGTTTTAGTCGCGTTACAGAGCTTATATCCCCAGAGAAGCCATGTACATTCCATAATATTTACCTATACAAGTAAATTTCGTGTTTTCATAATTTATCTAATAAAGCAGCCCCCTTAATACAACCCATACAAACCATACCTCTGTGATCGTGGCGATAAAAAACCGAGCTAGAAAAATATTTTAATTTATAAAGTGTTTTCATATCCATCTCTCATTGAAAAAGATTTTCTGTCTTCTTTGGCAGTTTTGTAAATCTATTCTAACATATTACACTAATTATATCAATATGTAATTTATATTATTCGATGTGACTCTAAGACCAATCACAACGAACTGTGAACAGTTCTGTAAAACTTTTTTCCACGTTTAGAAACCAAGAACAGAAATTAGAAATTCAAGAGTTTATCACATTCTGTCACTTGCCGACATCGGCGCTGATAGCTATTCGTAAAACGAAAACAATTTACTTT
>NW_023998630.1:1520661-1602909 GCF_014805625.2 Glossina fuscipes | reverse complement strand
TATTAAAATATTATTTATTTTATTTAAAAAAAAAAAACAAAAATCTATATACAGAAACTAAAAAACTTAAGGCAAAAACGAAAACATAAAGAAGAACGACTTAAAAGGTTATAAAAAAAAAACATCTGTTTAAAACAAAAGTAATGATTTCCGTTACATATAATTATTAATTTCGTCATAAGCGCGTGAAGATAATTTAATTTTTGATTTTACTTTAAATATTTTCTATTAAACCATAATATTCTACTTTCATCTTTCTCAAGAAAAATAACTTAATATTACATACGCACATATATATATATGCATTTTTACAAAAACTGAAAAAATGAATTCTAAAATCTTTACTTGATTGTTTAAAAAGAGTAGTCTCACCTGGTTTTTGTTTTGTTTTTTCTTTTTTCATATAATTTTTCCTCTTAAAACGATTTAATTTTTTTTTTTTAGAAAAACCAATTTGAAAATGGTAGAAACGGTGACAAAGGATTTTTAGTGGCTGTCGCTGTATTGGATGATGATGTAGAAGTATTACCGGTATTAGAAGTACCTAAAGTTAAGCTACTGCCATGATGCGTTAAAGGGCCACCAGGGCCAAAAGTTGATTGCTGTTGATGTTGTTGAGCCACACTGGTCAAAAGTTGAGTGAATTCCTGCTGCATTTGTAGACGTTGCTGCAGTAGTTCAAAATGGTTTTGCGGTTTATTATAAACAAATTTACTCGAAGTTTTAATTATGGTTTGCGTGGTGGAAGTACCAGATCCAACGCTAACACTAACATTAGCAGCGCTAGCGTTTGCGGTAGTTGCGTTGGCTAAGGTGTGCAATAAAGATTTCTGTTGTTGTTGCTGCTGTTGTAATTGTTGATCTTTTACGGTCTGCGTAGGCAAAGTTGTTGCTGTCGTTGTTTTATTGCTTTTCTTAAACAATGGCTGATTGCTGTTGTTAATGTTACTGGAATTTGTGTTTACGGATGTATTGCTAGTGGGTTTTGCATTATTCGAATTCGTAACTGAATTGGTGATGTTAGTGTTGGTGACTGAAGTCATATCGCTAATAATTGTGGAGTTCTTCTTGTTATTGGCATTTAGCAATGTTTTAACAGTTGTAGTGGCTGAAGTATTATTTTTAACGGTGGTTGCTACGGTGTTCATTAGAGAGGATCGCGCGGTGAGGGCATTACTGGTGGGGGCGGCATTATTAACAACAGCAGCAGTCAATTTCGTTAATAATTACGTTTGTTTAGTCTTGTTGGTCTTGAAACTGACCTGTAAGACACGATTGCCCAACGTATATCCATTTAAGGACTGTATAGCTACAACGGCCTCTTCGTAATTAGTCATGGTCACAAAACCAAATCCCTTGCATTTATTAGTTTGCAAATCACGTATGACCTTAAAAAGATAAAATATGCATAAACATTTTTTAAGACTAGGCTTCAAGATAAGCAATTTTTTACCTTAACCGACTGTACTGCACCAAAAGGGCCAAATAATTGCCAAAGAACATTCTCTTCAGTTTCTTGAGCCAAGTTATAAACGAAAATACACCAACCCGAACCGTTAATAGGATTCGCAGGCAACATTGTGTTAGCCAAAAGATCGCCTGTAAGCGGCGAATAACGCGAAATGACAGAACTGGAAACCAAATTTAAAAATCGAGAATGGATTAAAGATTATGTTCTATATGGAATGAATAATATGAAGCACTCTAGGCTTATCGTAACTAATTTCCAACCGAATAAAAATATAAAAAAAAATGTTCAATTTCCTGTTGCTAATAGCAAATTCGATTCCATTTATCATTAAAATACGTCAACCGTCATGGGTTGGACATAAATATATCAATAAATCAAAATTTCACAATGATTTGACGCACCTGTATCTGCCAGCAGCTGAAGGATGTATAGCAGCTGCCGCTGCCGCTGCCGCTGCGCCGGCTGCACCAGTAGGAAAACCTCTGGCAGCAGCCCGAGCATTTTGAGGAGCCAAATAAGCGGCTAGAGGTTGAAAGGCTTTATTATTACTTGGATTGTTCGCGAACTTTACTACGATTGGTTCAGCTGCATTTTTTGGAATAGTACCGTTTAACGCTTTAATAGCCTGGTCAGCCTCATGACGTTGATCAAAACGTATAAAGCCCACGCCTTTTGAGAGACCTAAAAAATAAAATTTTATTTCACATTAGAAAATGCACCATAACTTAAAATAATGGTAGAATGTCAGAAATTAAAGACTGGGTGGTGGTTGTTAGCTATCAACAGATGAGTTGGTGTTTTTGATAATGAATAGTAAACACGAAAATGGAAACTGTAACGTACATATATATAAAAACATACCCTGATCATGGGGCCCAGAACCTAACAAAACGATATTTATAATTTTTTAAATAAAATAAAATATAAAAAAATTATTAAAACATATTTAAAATACATTAAAATTAAATTATATTAAAAACAAATGAAATCAAATATATTGTGATATTAAAATAAGTGCCAGGAAGTTAATTTTAGTCAATCCACCATCAAAGAATAGTGATAAGCTACATTTGCTCTTACTTGCTTTTGTGACATCGACAGATGCTCGTAAGAAATGTAACGCATCACATATATTTTCGATTGGTATAAAATTCAGAATCAACTTAACGTTGTCTCTTGGTCAGTCCGTCTTCCTGTCGTCTTTTTGGAACTTGTGAAAGTCTAAAATGAATCTATGTTATGCCCACAAGCACAACAATTTGCCACTTATGATTCTCTGAAATCTGATAAACTGAAATTTATGAGAAGTGTTTTTTTCAGGAGCATTTACTTCAGTATAAGGATGTCGTAATTCACATACTAATACGCCCGCCACTTGAAAAAAGTATAGCTTGGAACAAATAAAATTTCCCAATTTCCGGCTAAAAGGGTACAGTAAGAAAAATACGGAAATTGCGGCCGCATAATTAAAAAAACGAAAATAGTTTATACTTTTTACGTATTGGTTTGAGATAGTATGACGCGAATTACTTGTGTTCCTTAATTCTGCATAATAGATATCTACTATGATAGCAGCAAAAACTTAGAAATTGATTAAAAAACTGTTCATAGTAAATTTGGTATCCGAGATTCTAGACTTCCACTACGAATGATAGAAGAAAAAAGTATTTGAATAAAATGCTCTACTACTTTTACAGTATACAAAATACTTGTGTTTCAGATTTCCATTTCTGTATTCCAACTGTTTCTTAGCATAGAAATCTTATCAAGCATGTCATGAGACTTATGTCATCAGATCACAATGGCAATATTGGCGTACATTAGCTGGTTCACTACCAGTTGTGGCATATTTGTGTCAGATTAAAAGAAGGCTTATTCTACCTTTTTTTGAATAGTCTGCATACATATATTTAAAATCTGTTCCTATTGACTTCATATCATTACGAAAAATTTCGTGCCGTGGTGGATATTTTCCCCAGGAGACCTTGATAGCAAGCGAGCTAAGTATAAAATTCATTAACTTTTTGTCAAAACATTTGCTGAAGGAAACTTCAGAGATACCATAAACTATATACATTCTGGATAAACATCAAATTCTGAATTGATTTCAGAAACACAATAAGCTATTAAAATTCTTGACCAGCATTAAATTCTGAGTTGATTTAATTACATCACTCGGTCTGTTTGTAGCCAACATTCTCCTGACCGCTATCAATCTTCAAATTTGGAAGCATTACGTCGCGTTACGGTCGATTTAGACTTATACGGTCCGCTGTCTGTCGCACAATCGCAACAATTACAATAAAATACTTTTGGTAAATATGTTCTTCTCAGATTAAGTTCAAATATAAAAGAGATGAAAGAGATTGAATCGACATAAGTTCATGGTTTTGTTATGTTACCTCCGTTCGTCGTCGTTGTTTGTGTCGTATTTTTCGTAATTAAATCTTCCTTTCGGAAGAAGCTGCAAGTTCATAATTGATGCATCCATATTCTTAATAAATTGGAAAAATGGACAACCGTATCATTAATTCATATATAATAGTTAAATGTGTTCGCCGACAGAAAATTTAGTACAAATAAAACGATTTACAGAGCACTATTATTATTGTCACGTCGCATAACAAAATTCATAAAATGAAGGAAATCTATGGCGTCGATTAAATTGCGAATAGGCGTAATAAGAACTTCCAAAATTTATTTTATCGCTTCCCTCTCACTAATTCTATTCTTCTTAATCGTATTTTCTCTTGTTCACTATTTGCTTTGTGTTTTTTTTTTCAAACATTTTCACTTACCGGTTATATTGTCAGATAAAATTCGTGAGGTAATAATTTTGCCATATGGACTGAACAAACCCTCCAAATCCGGTTGTGTCATGTTCTTGGGAAGACCAGATACGTACAAATTAGCTCCTTTTATAGATTCGGAGCTAGGACGGGCAATGGATACCTTTAAATAAAATGAAATATGTCCTATATTTGTAAAATTATCTTTTTTAATAGGGAGCAAATCTACTCACTTTAATTGTTTTATTTTGTAAACGTAGACCATTCAATGAACTAATAGCCTTTTCGGCATCTTCCTGTTTGACGTAATTAACAAAACCGTAACCAAGACTTTGACCTGAAAAGCGGAAAAGAGAAATGAATCAATACTTAGGAGCCCTTGAAGCAATATGATCCCAGGTATAGTCACCTGTTACTTTATCTCGTATCAATTTACAAGATTCCACTTCACCAAAGCTAACAAACAATGCTCTGATATCCTCCTGGGACATGGTCTGCGGCAAATAATTTACAATCAAATTGGTTTTCGGTTCGTTGTCATTATTATTGTTGCTATTATTATTATTGTTGTTATTGTTATTAGTATTTTGCGGATTATTAGCAGTAGCGCCACCAGCCCCACTAGCACCATTCTGTTGTTGCTGCTGCTGTTGTTGTTGACCTTCGACCATATTGTTTCTGACGGTATTATTGCTAGTAGTCATCATTTAGAAAATGTTGATAATTTATTAAAAAAAAAACACAAAAAACAACGATAACAATTTTTTTGTAAATGAAAATATGCATTAAAAATATAACGAAAACAATTATCTAACAGTGTTTAGATCTAAAAAAGTGTCTCTAAATTGTTTCAATATTAAATTTATATATACAATTTTTTTTAATATTGTTTTGCAAAATTTTAAAAATGGTAAAAGTAAGCTGTAAAAAGAAAAAAAAAAAAGCAAACAAAAAGTAAATAAAATTAAACATATAAACAAACAAAAATAAAGGAAATCCATAACAAAAAAAATATATTCTGAACTAATTAAAAAGAAACTGTAAACGTATTCATAAAATTTACTTCATCGACGTTGGATTTCCTTTGTGCTTTAAGCCTAGCATTTCCTTACCTCTATTATGTAGAAAGAAATCCTTTCGTAAGTTTCCCGATATTTTTACTTCTTTTCTCAGTGTTTTTGTTTAAAAAAGCAAACAATTTTTAATCGTTGTCAGTATTGTTATCGATTGTTTACAACAGAAAAAAAAGCACCGGAGCTTTTAAAATAAAATTCAATTTTTTCCTTCTACTGCAAATAAAATTACAAAAAAAAGAAGAGCAAATAAGAAAAGTGGAAAAATCAAATGTACACAAAATTAAATTCAGAAAAGAAAAAAATAAGAAAACTGTTTCACTTTTCGCATCACAACAAATCTCGGATACCCATCACACCAGAAATTCCCTATATTCGCAATCATTCACAAAGGCCCAGCCCAAATTGCAAAGTTACTTCCTAACAAATAATTGTCACTACATTTTTTATAAATGGCAAGAGCCGTCCAACTCCCTCTCATAACCTACTCTGTACTAGAGAATGCTCCTGCATCACGTACCCAGTACGGGTCCTAAATTAATCTCAATATATAATGTAGGGAATAATTCTGTTAGCCGAACCCTACATGCAAATATCCATTTTAAGATCAAATTACGAATATTTTCGCGGAACGGAACGTGTGGACAAACGTAGCCAACGAACATGAAGTTCCTGGTACGGATCTTAAACTAATTTCAGATATTTCCTGTAACGTAGATGAGACCTGTATTGTATTATGAAAAAATTGTGTACTGGATAAGTATGTTCACGTAAATAGCGAATTGTTCCATAATGTAGTCGAGAGTCTATTCTTAGGTTTGTTTTGGACCCACAAGTCTTTTATATTTATTTCCACATTGCACACAAAATTTGTTTCAGTTGCGGATGTCTGAAATGTATTTTAGAATGAAGTGGTCATCCTAAATCACCTATACAGTGTGATGAAGGGCATGAAAGCTATCGCCGACCAGTGAAATGAAAACTATGTGCATACATTGAAAATTTATGGATGCTTACTCTTATGCGTTACAGACGAGTTAACAAACTTAGTCCACGCTAATCATTTTACGGTATACGAAGAATTAGTAAAATATTTATTTTAAGTAATTATAGGTCAATGCTGTTTACAAAACACTATTTCCACATCTTAGCGTGTGCTTAGTCAGCGACCTCTTATAATTTTTTAAAAAGGTCATCGTGTTAAAAAGAAAACCGTGTTTTAACCACGACATATCCATCATAATTCATGATATTAATTTTCACTTTAAAAGGAAGCCGTATATCGTTTACAATTTATAAAAAAAATTGAATTTTTTTTTTCTAATTGAAAACCAATCTAATATGAGTTATCACTACAGTTGAAAAACGTTGAACATTCGCAATTTTATCTCTAAAATATCATAATAAAAATTAAAGTTCGATTAGATTTGCGATTTTCGAATTTTCTCACATTGAACGGTTTCATCATCAATTGCGACATTGTTTTAATTGATATGAGTCACAATTTAAAACCCACAGAGATAAAAAGACAAACAACAAAGCAATTATAAATTTCACAAGTAAAAACATAAAGAAGCAAAGGTGCCCCGCCCCGCTTCCAAAAAAAGAAAGATTTGTTTAAATTTCTTTTCTTTTTCAACGTTCCTACGGATCCGCACCTGTATAAACATGTCAGAATTCATACCAAAAAATTCGTACTAACTTATATATCTCATAACGCTCTATTAAGTCAAATAATGCAATCGTACACGGAACTATTTGTGATGAACAGAATTGACCGATTACGTGCATTTTGGAAGAAACGCGGGAACGAGTTTGTAATACAATCCACGTAAAAACTTAAACGTATGTGCATATTAGATCAAAATTATAAGATAGTTCTGAGTAATTAGTTTCACAGCAACTCGACAATTTAACTGAGAGATGAAATGCAATCTCTTCCACAATATAAACGGTGTACTATCTAATCGACCATGATCACGTCGCGAACGAAAGAGATTAATAAAGTTGTAATGTCATCGGTTCCAAAATAAATGGAACGAGTCGAACATCTTCGTTTTATATGATTTTAACACTACGAGCATACTACGCAACAAAAAATAAAATAAGGTTAATAAAAAAGACTTCCCAGGCCTGAGTTAGTATGAGAATCGCTAACGCACTAGCCTAAGAAATTGGCTATACTGTGACATATGATTTTACCGCATGATGTAGAGATAAAATTTATTATTTAAAATGAGATTTTCATGTTTTATTGCGAACACCAACGAAACACAATGAATACAGCCATTTCCCAATTTTTACTAGTAGTGGACGAGTTGTCATGTTTGAAAAATTACACTTCAGCTGAATGTAGGAAAAATTTCCAAGCCGTCTTTATCCGGGATTTTAATTATATTTGATTTTTAATAATTAATATTGTATGTTGATTTGAACATAAAAATTCTCATACACAGTCAAATCGAAGAACGTAGCTTAAGGAGTTTCTTAAATCTGAAATTTCTACTCCTTTTTGCAACTTGAAAATTGTCGAATTTGAAGCTTTGAACAAGTACTTACAAATGATTCATTGGCTCATAAGTTTTTTATGACTTTTAAGTAAGCAAACGTTATTTTTAAGATACAAAATTCTCTATAATCAGTTTAAAGATGGATACCTCCGACTCAAGTTTACTCGCACAATTCTCAGCAAAAGATGGAGGCAACTGCTAAGATACGAAATGTGAAACTCTAGATCGATTTTGAAGCGATTTACGAAACAATTGACAAATTTCTTACAGACATGCATGCAAATTTGAATCTACAAACAAACCTGTATGCCTGTAGTTACAGGATAATGTGTTTCGAGAAAACGCGTTTAAAGTATGTAAGTGAAATGTATTAATACATTTTACGGACATGTTTTTTTATTACTACAAATTTTTCATTATTATTTATCGTTAATCTTTCATGCCAGATCCGTAAAAATGTTCTTTAATATACAAATATTCTGGTTCATTTTCTTTCCTCAACGATTATGTGCCTGAAAGTAACTGTTTTGTTGACTCTGTGAAAGACAGAATCACATGCTTTGTGCATTATGTGAAATGGCAGAGAAAACGGTATCATTCTATAAGCGAATGCATAACCAACGTCAAAATCTTCACCTCAATCTCAGAACGATAGACCCATTCCGAATCGCTCTCACTCTCTTATCTGCTCAACGGTCGTTGCAACGAACCTGCAGCGTCCTATTTTTGTGAGAAAAAGTTTTTTAATACACATAAATATTTTCTAAAAACATTAGTTAGTATATTGAAGATTTTTAAAATGGCCAAATAATACATCCGTCTACAATTTTTCAGCAAAGACTCATTTTGTCTGTTCACACTTTTTTCGGTGCTTAGGACAAGAGAAAGTTCCATGAAAAAAACTCTTTAACGGATAGTAAATATTTTCCTAGATATTCTACGAAAAAAAATTGTGAAAACCTTACATTGGCCTAAACCCTTAAGAAGAATTCATTAGGCTTGAGGAGAAGGTTCATCTTCATGAATAAAATTTTCAAAAATTTTCGTATATATGTGAACATCTGTCCTTCCTTGTAAACATTATTAACACGTTTCTAATCGATACTTACTACGGATGGTAAGGCACAATTTCTAAACTATCTCGGTTTTTGTGGCTAAATCAGGTTTACTTTCAAACTAGATCTGTTGGCATTAAACAAGGATACATAATAAATGCAAAATTACGATATTTCTGTATGCTACAATTACTGCGGCAGGCATTGATTTCTAGTACACTCCTATCTTCCGGCGGTGCGTGGAATGAGAAATAAATAACTAGCCCTTAATTGAACATCCGTCAGCAAATAATGATTGTCTTCTTGAAGAAAAAAAAAATGAATTTATATACGCATATAATAAAAATCTTTAACTCAGGTTTATGCATTGTATGTAAATGAAAAATATTGTCAAAGATATGCAGAATGTTATAAATACTTTAATGTACATTGATATAAAATAAAAACATACAGCCAAACTTGGAGAAAAGCGCAGGCGTTATTTACATTTGAGAGAAATTTAGAAAAACAGACAATTGTAGCAAATAAAGTAAAAATGGTAATTTAAAAAATTATAAACAGCTGATTTAGTGGTTGCTAATATATATGCATAAATTGGAATTTTATTTATAATTAATGGATTTGTGTGTTCCTTTTTCCGTAATAATGGCGACCATGAATGTTAAGAAAAACGGAATATTCGACCATCTGCAGAGAGGTAATAGGAGGTAATACGGAGAGCAAACAACGATAGCTAATTTATTAATAATCTTTGCAAATATTTATAATAAATACACACTAAAACTATTTTTGGTCATTAGTACCGTATGTTACGAAAGATATTTTAAAAAAAAGCGTGTTACGATAGGAAGAAAAATTATTAATAAACATAGGAAAACTATATACACCTTGACACGAAACTTAGATAAGCACCGCTGGATAAAAACAATACTTTGCCTATTGTGGAATTTGAAAACTTCAGTAGCAGGTAGAGCGACCGACCGACGCACAAACATACTTAGATAAATTCTAAATATCGATCTAACTAAAAGAGTGTTTATGTTTTGCGCAAATTGCGCAGAGTTACAAACGTTAGAACAAAGTTATTATCTTGTCATCCTCGGGTAGTGAGTATGAATGTTTTATTTAAAATTACCTATTCTATTGATTCTCGCTTATTCAACATAATCTTTTTGTAAGTAATGAATTTCAAAAACAAAAAGAAGCAATTTTTTAACATTTAATTTTTCACATTTATTTATTTATTTATTAAGCAAAAAGTCCAAACTGATTACGAAACACACTTTGAGCTCATTTTTCCTCAAACTTTTTGAAATTTTTTATTTTGTTTTAATTGTTGAATTTTTGAATTTTTCAAACACAAATTAGAAATAAATTAGAATTTTTCGTTTATTTTTGGACAATAATAGAGAAAAGAAAGCGAACGAAATTAATTGCTAGCGTCCCCCCCCCAAAAAAAACATAAAAGAATTTAAGGAAACTCAAAGTTGAACAAAATAACACAAAAAACCGAAACACAAAATTGAAGGAAAATAAATCAAATGAAACAAGCCGAAACTTAAAACACGTCCCTTCAACTCAATACAACCGAAATAAACTGAGAAGTATTTCTCATATTATCGCTGGCCCAAAGAAAAACTAAACGAAACAAACTACGTGGTGGTGAGAATTTGACTTTTTAGAGAAAAATTAGAAAAGAAAATTCACCAATCTCATAACAACATTAGTTGTATACGTATATAGTATTGCTATAAGAAAAGTTTTGAAAGAAGGAAAAATTAAATTCAATTTATGTATTACTAGAGACAGCAGCGAAAGAAAAATTTCATAAAAGTCATCCTAAAAGTATGTAAGCAATTCTTCCCCATGCGCAAAGTTTTATTTGCTACTGTGGAAAACAACAATAAGGATCTTTTATTAAAGTTAGCTAATCTCAAAAATACTGAGCCTTCGGAAGCTCAAAATGTGACCCAGTCTATTGCAAACTATATTTCAAGTACAAAAACTATAAAGTTCGCAAAATTTTTGATTAATCAATACCGAGGTATCTGCTCCGTCCCTTGGTCATGGCGTGGGTATTTTTCTCTATCCTCACTTATTTCTAATCGTCACTGTATTACACCTGTAGAGTCACTGTATTGCACCTCCGTGATGGGTCATATTAAAATAACGAAAAAAGTCTCTGCAGCCACCAAATGTCGGTTGAATCGGTACGTAGCGAAAAGTATTCAGGATTAATTTCCGTAATTTCAGATAGACTTTTTCGTTGTTGTCATATTCGGCATAAGAGCACTTTGGTTCGATGTGAAAGGTCAGCTTCGTTTGCCTGTGGTAAATCGCGACTAAAGTATCGAAAGTTCATGGAGCACAAAAAACTTTTCGTCAAACTTTTTTAAAAATCAAAAATTTGATACAGGGGATGGGCAATAATTAATAGAACCATATAAAAATTAACAGGTCTTTGGGGGGCTTTTCTGTTTCATTCTATATATTTATAATCCTTTGGTTTTTGAAGCGAACCGGCCGGCCCTTTGCAAGCCAAATTCGAAACATCTGCTAAATCTGAGAAGATCTAAGAAATATCCGTTTTTGTTTGTTCTAAGCTGATTAAAGGACAGGTTTATATAATTTTTAAAACTTGATAAAGGTGATAAAAAAAGAGAGTTTGTTCTCTAGTAAATCAAGTTGTATTATTATGTACGTTATTTACACGTTACACGAGGCAGGCTAACAGCCACATCTGGAATATTCAATTCGATTGTGAGTATTGATGCTAAGCGAAAATATGTCTATTTGAGCATATCTTTGCGATTTTCAATGCATTTTATAAATCTAATATAACCTCTGAGTTGGGTATAAAATTTTGTTTTTGGCTTACACAATAAAAAGTACATTTTAAAAGTTATTTTGAGGTCTCTGCACCTAACAAGACACACATAATACTTGCAAATTTAACTACGTGTCTCCGTAAAGAAATCTACGTCACCTTGCATTCATTCATAAGTTGCACTGTAAAATATACAGCATTTCCTCAAACTATGCAAAACAACAAAAAGCTTTTGCGGACAATGTAAGAAAAATCTTTACTGTATGCTAAAATTATTTGCAGAATACCGGAAAAAAATATAGTTTGAATTAGTTGTTTTGGGAAATTATTATGATAAATTTTAGGGTGCGGCTGTAGGTAAAAACATTAACGGCGATAGCAACAACAACAACAACAACAATTGTAACGATACAAAAAAATGAATGTGTTCTAAAAACCGCAACCAACGATTAAAGAGAGACAGACATTTCAATTGGAAGATTGAAAGAGAAAGAAACAGATGAAGAGAATTTTGGTAAGCCCAATGCTAGGCACCGCTTGATTATCTAAAAGACAAAAGAGAATTTCATTTCCTAAATGAATTAGAGACAGCAATTCTCATCCATATTACACATAACGGTATATGCATTTTCTGTAGAAGAAAAAAGTCTACATAGTAAATCGCATTTTGCACCGTTAAATGTAATGCAAACGCCGAGAATATATGGCATATAGTATTTACATATATATATATACATACATAATTTATATATAGATATCTGTTTGTATGGATATATGTGGGTGCTTTCTGAAAACAAAAAAATGTGTTTACTAAAATGAAATTATAAGGTTGATGCAGCTATAACAGCAAAATAATTACGGTCCTGATGCTGCTTTTACTTCTGCTCTCGCTGTGAACGGTGTTGATACGAAAAAAATAAAATAAATTCTAGTTGTTTTTAGTAGCGCACCATAGTAAATAGGATATAAGAAAAATCATGGGGGATGGCAATAGCGGAGGCTAACAACTAGTGCAATTAGCAGAGAATATGTATACAACAGATATTAAAGTAGAAAAAAGAAAAGAAAGAGTTCAAAATCACAAATAGAAATGAGGAAAATATTTTGCTATATAATACTTTTTTTTGTTTTGCACAACTAAGAAAGAAAATCTGGGTGTGGGCAGTCCTTTCATTGCATTTGGACTTTTTGTGTTTCTTTTAGGAAAAACTAATTTCATTTGAATTAAATTTTTTATTCAACCGTCGAATTTTCATTTGGATTAGTTTTAATCACACACACACACGCATTTCATTTTTATTAATCACCTACCCGTAATGTATGCTTTAAATTATTGACAATTTTTATTTTTTACAAATAAAAATTTTTCCTCTTTTTAATAAAACACATCAACAACACAACACAGATTTTTTTCCTAATAAGTTTCACTAATTTTTTCTAGTTAATTTTTAAAATTTTTTACAATCCTTCAACTTAAAATTTCTGTATGTGTATGTAGATAAATTTTCTGTGAGCTGCTACTTTTTTTTTGGTGATTAAATAGAAATAACACACTTTCTAAATATATATATATATATGTATACGATAGAGAATTGAAAACACAACTTGCTGCCGGAGAGTGCAAGAACTAAATGATGGCGCTTCGGCAATAACTGCAACATTTTGCCTTAGCAGGACATTTTATACACAAAATATAAAAAATAAAAAAACCGACAGAGAGTGCATAAATGAGAGCCGGTTATATTACAAATATGGACTAGTTGAGATATAGAAGATGAGGCTATGTGGGTCTTGTTTTCATGTTTTCGTACAAAGGATAAATTAAAGTAAATTTTGTTGAAAGAGTAATTTAATGTGTTTTAGCGGTCTTAACAGTGAAATCGTGTAGATTGAAATAATAAACCGAAAATTTATATATGATAAAAAAGTAACTAAAATATTGTCTTAAGCCGGCCAGAAAAACAAGAATCAATCTTTATTTTTATATGCACATTATAGTTGCTCGAAACCAACAAAAAAGTTAAATACTATCGAAGTGTGATGATTACAAAAAATTTGGAATTTAACCTTTGTACACTTTGGTCCCACCGACGCCAATAAATACCCAAATAATACGTAAGATAAATTATTTCATGTACAGTTACGGGGGAGATGATTCTTCTTCGTCAAAAATTCTTTTATTTTGTACAAGGATACGATTTCCATTCGCACCGGGACGAAATTCAAGGTACACTCTATTTTATGTATATATAGCACCACTGCGTCCGAACTTTTTGTACCCATCACCTAAATTTCGGAACTCTATAGTATTAAGTGGGCATACCCGTTTTTTTTGTTTTTATGCAAGTACAAAGGGATAAAATGATAAGGGATAAATATGAAAACTGTAATCGAAATGATTGAGAAATTCCGAAAGCGGAAATATATTTGTTTCACGTTGTCCAGTAAGTGAATTCTCTGACCGATTCGCTCTGCTTTCAATGCCAAATAACCTACAAAAGCTTTCAATGTTTTTGTTAAATTTGAAGCCTATGTCTTAACCTTCGCGACCAATAGAATACTTACCGCGGACAGAGTGACAGGCGGACGCGCTTTTATCGATTTAGCATTCGATATTGCTCAAGAATGTGTATATCTTATAGTAGTCCTTGGAGCTTCTCCTTGGAAATTCACTTCTAACGTATTTCCATTAGTTAAAACCTGTATTTTCTTATCTGCTCCCTGCTCAGATACGTTTCATTTTAATTGCGACCCTTTTGGTTTTTCAGCTTGATATAAGATTTTATTAACGAAAAGTGCAACTTAACTCTCTAAACTAAGAAAACTTTGAAGCCTCAATATAAAAAAAGAACATTTTTAATTGTTTAGTTGTTATTGGCAGATGTCTGGACCGACTTAGATGGTTTTCAAATTAATCCAATGCACTCCAAAAGTGAAACCAAGTTTGGTTTTACAGGAACAATTCTAAGATGAAAATGGTCACGTCAGCCGGTGCAAAGCATGGTGGCTAAACCTACTACACCAGAAAATATTGCAAGCTCGTAAAAATCAATTAAGTTACTGGTTATTTTTTCTAAATTATTTGACAAAATATTTCTAGGCGAACTATTCCCAGTTCTAGAGCAAAAGCTTATTTTTTCCTGACAGTCAGTTCGGTTTCAGGAGCGAATATGGTACCACTCACCATTGACATGGTTACTTTTGAAGCTTAAGAAATTTCTTCCTGTGCAAATACTATTTGCAAAACAAACATTTTTATGTTAAAGTTTAAAATAACAGATTCAAAATATATGATATTAAAGATTTAATGCTCCAGGTAGATGTTCTAAATCTAATAATGTATACAATTTCTACTTCGAATTTCCCAATCGCTGACTACATTTCAACTGCGCTATACGTGGAGCAATCCTATTTTCGTCTAGTGATCTCATGAATGTTTCCTGAAAAATCTAGGCATATTAGATTTATGCTAAATAACTGTTCTTGTCCTTCACTCTTTTTAAATGGCAACAACATCCCTATCCAGAACTGTATACGTATGGAGCAAAGAATAACATTGAAAAATCATACAAGAGTTAAACGACAGCAACTTCGCTTCAAAACCAGAAGCTTGTATTGTCTTATATAGTATTTGTCCGGAATGTCAACTTAATCTAAGAAATAAATACATTTTATACAAATGTATCATCCAAACTGCGGCTAGCAGCTGAAGTATTCTGAAGTATTCTAAAAACATCAATCCAAGACTCTCCAACTTGTTGTTCATGATGACCTAGACTTTTCATTCACCAAAAATCGAATTGAATGCATTTTTTCAAAATTCAATAAAATAAGAAGGCTGAAAAGGCATCATGTACCGGATCGTCCATTTAGAAAATAATCTTTTGTTGTTTCTTAAATTATTTTTATAAATACTGATATAGCTTCTTTTTATTTATTTAAACATTTTGTCTGTACTGTTTTTGTCGTTTTTGTCGGTGGACAATAACTTCTGTTGCTTTTTTCATGTTCCTATAACATTTACTTACTATCTTTTTAGATAGATTGTACATTAAACACGAAATAAAAAAAAAAGAAAATGTTTTTTTAACTTACAAAAAAGAACCGTACAGAGAGAACCGTATTCAGCTTTTGTACTCATCACCTAAACAGGATTAGAAAAAAGAAGAAAACTTAATTCCCCCACGTTATAATATTGAGTGGGCGTGACTAATATCTTCTATTTCTGTAGAACAAAAGTGAAAATTTATATCGTGTGTCTGTTTCAACTTATGAATAAAAGACACCAACAAAAACCGGCACGTACTCAATCGATAAGGGGACTCGACAGCAGTATGCGGAGGCGGGTCCTCTTGCTGATATATTGTGCCAATTTTGAAGCAGATATTTCAGCAATTGACGAACAGATAGACGGGCGGGCTAACAAACATTCTTAGAATGGTTCAAATTTAATACTAATTAATACCACGTAGACTTTATATGGTCCTTTCTAGGTGCTCCCACCGTTTTGATAAAAAATTGAAATATTAATATTCTAAAAATTGAGAAGGCGGTGCCGATTTTTATACCCACCACTGGAGGACAGGGGGTATACCAAATTTGCCATAATGTTTGCAATATCCAGAAGAAAACTCTAAAGTATATACATTCCAGATCAGCATAAAATTCTGAATTAAGCCATATCTGTCTGTCTGTGCGTCTGTAGCATGTTTGTTGTTGACATTCTCCTTGTCGTAAAAATGAAAATTTCGACTCCAGCATTTGGTAGAAACAGTGGAAGGTTTTGCGCACTTAAAAATGGGCTAAATTGCACAAGCCCGCAGTGAAATAAACTGACCGCAACTACGTTTTTCTAAAAAAAAAGTATGGGTTTTTACCCACAAAGAAATTATGAAAAATGGATGGCTTGAATTTTCCTCAGTTGTTTTACAAAACACTCTAGTATTTATGTGCAAAAATGGCCATGACCACACCAAGTTACCCATGATTAAATTTTCGCTTTTTCATTTTTTTGAAGTTTTATGCTTATAAGTAAAGCAAGACAGAATGTTTAAAATTATTTCTCAAAAGAAGTTGTACGACCTACCTGAAAATTCGGTGTCTAAAATAAATATAGTGGATACTACGAATTGATGGTTTCATTCATTCTTTATAATGCCAGCGATGTAGGAAATAAGAGGACTTGGAGAGTAGAAGGCGAGAAGGTAAGTGCGTTAATTCCAAATTAATTGTGGTGGACGTTACGAGGTGGTAGGTTTAGTTTTCTTAAGAAGAAGGTAGAAGATAAATTTTATCCCATTCACTTTTTGATGACAATATATGGGGTGTCAAAAATTTTATTGGTGGCGGGTATGCGAGATTCGGCCTCAGCTGAGTATTACTTTCTTACACAAGTAAGTACTACTTGAATAAGTTATGTTATGATTTGTAAATAACGAGCCAAAACCCCAACTTTTTTGTTTTTGCAAATACAGATTATCTCAGCTTATGTTATAATGCGGTAGTGTGCTTTGACCGGTTGCTGAATTTTTGCGATCAAGAAAAGGTTTGTTACAGACATTACACAGTCAGATGTCGTCTTAAAAATTGATACCGATCAGAAACATATATGTTTTACGGGATTTTTGGGGCTACTTCGTCGCACAACTCGTCTAAAAATTGACAAATTTTTTTATTATGAAGCCCATTTGGTTGTTTGAACATTTATAATTACGATATGTGTATGTTTTTCTCATAAAACTATATTAGAAAGTGTATTCGAATGTGTATTTTTTGTAGCGCGAAGCGTACAGTTGGGTATAGACACGACATCTATTTGGAAAGGAATGCTAACGAAAGAACGAAAGAAAGTGAAGCAAGGTGAAGTAATTGAGTAACAAAAAAATTACTCAAAAAAAATTAATTTCTGAAAGGATGTTATGTAATTTCTTAAATTTAGAAAAAGTATTTTTATGCTAATATTAAGTTCTGCTTTTCTTGATCTTCAGGCCAATTCGCACGCTTCTTTTATATATGCCTCACTTAACTCCTCAAGTTTACCTTTGTTGAAATCGGACGTAGTTTAAATCTTTTTAAACATCTGGGCAGCAGTGTTCGGACAAATGATAGGACGAGGGAAAAGGGCGAAAATATGTGAAGCACACAATGTTTTATATTGTGGTAGGTTTACCGAATGCAAGCTCTCTCCGGCTCTTTGAATGTAAACAGAATCATGCTCTTTTTGCTATTAAAAATTTTTTTTTCTTGCAGTGCAGTGGGAATGAGCATAAAATAGCTACACTTCTATTACTCTTCTGTGCTCTCGCAGCTTTTTTCCTTTATTTTGATTGTCCTTATGTTCTTGAGCAACTTTAAAAGAAACGTTTTTCTTTATGATAAGTTTTCCATTAATAATATAAGTATGTTTGTTTATTTTAGTGCTCTCAAATATTATGTTACGCTTAAAAACTTGACATCTTCATTTGTGTCAAAAGACCATTGAACTCGCTGGGGCTGTTGTGTTTTTATTTTTTCATGCAGGAAACCCTCAACTCTTAACGAGCATTTTGTTGAATGAAGTTTTCTTTTTCCGCACACGCAGTAGCAAATTTTTACACTTGCGCTCAACCTCAAACTCTTTCTCTTTTTCTTCTACTCTCCTGTATCGCACTTTTCTTTCTTTTTTTTCCTTTTTTCGGTCTCTTTGTGATATTCCACAATTTGCTTAAGCTACAAGTGATAATTTCTTAAATTCGGTCAATTAAACCAGAAACATTTACAGCAAAGAAGATTGCAAAATGATGTCGATATTGATATCGAAAAGAATTTAATAGCTAGAAAATAATCTAAATATGAAAAAAGTTATGAAAGGAGAATAAATATATAAAATTTGTAGAAAAGAATATAAAACCAACATATTTTTATTATACAACATGCACATAGAAAAGAGTGAAGTAAATGCTATTTGCTATGCTTTATTTGTAGTAAATTCCTTAACACAAATCGGGAAAGAATTTTTCTGGCTGTTACATGCCTCGTTGAAAGCGGGCAAACAGCAACGAATTTATGAAATACACATAATCTCGAATAAAATGAGATTCTGATCCTATTTAATTACATTCTTTTATCATTCATTTCTGTTGTCTGTGCTTAAAATTATCAATAATTTTTGCAAAAATTTTGGTAAAGTTGAAGTTTCAAAATGTCGCCGAGCATCGTTAACACCTTAAACACTCTTCAGATCTTTTAGAAAGCGAACGAGTTGCTCGACCTACATGGAAATCAATCAGTTTTTTTACACTCTAATCAATTAGTAAAAATGAGCCATTTGACGATATTTTCCCGCAGACACAAATAAAATTATATATTCTAAAAAACATCTTTTTTCTCACAATTACTTACCTTACCGTCGTTGTTGTCGGTAAGCGACTAATTGACTACTTGATATACCGCCATAATGTGGGACGTGCGGTACGACCTGCGAATGAAATAATTCATGCGGCCATTGTTGCTGCTGATTTTTACATGGATTCATGGTCTTTTCACAATCAATGTAACATTTAGCAGCTCGTATCCAACGAGCTATATTATATTTAGACCAAAAACTGCGAACTTAGTAAGGAGATTGCGCAAACTTCTCCATGATCAAACAAGCCAAGGCCGAAGAGAGAGGATATTATCGGAAACACACAGTACAGCCAATCAATGAATATCGAAAAAAAGTATATTCATGGGAAAACGTCACTAAAAGGGGAAAAATGAAGAAATTCTATACGATATCATATAAGACCCAGAACAGCAATTGCTAAAATAAAAGAATGCTTTCTTACAGCACTTATTCTTCCATTTGAACGATTTGTTCCAGCTTTTCGCTTATTTTCTATTTTAAAAAATTCTCATGTCACGCAATAACGTCTTACTCACTAACTTTATAAACTTAATTGAGAGAAAAACATTTACTGAATCTATTTTTACGGCGCAATGATGTTTTCCCAATCAAAAACAAAAAACAAAAAAAAAAAACAAAAGAAAAAAGAAAACGTGGAATTAATAACGTATAAGTAAAATATTGCCATTTGAAAGTTTTTGCAGAGCAATTAATTAGACAATTACAACTGTGGAATTAATGGGCACTTTTGTGGAATACCTACGCCAATTACATGATAACCATATTAATAAATATGGTTTGTTACTCAAAGTGTACGTACATAGAATACTGGGATAATCACATATCTGAAAGTCAACTTTCTTTCCCGACCGAGCCGATAGTTGATAAACGGTCTTGTCCCCATCGCGTAAGACTATCGGGTCATTTTCATTGCTATTATTCATTTGTAAATGAAAAGCAGAAAAAAGAGAAATTGTTTTAAAATTTAATTGTGACTGCCAAAATCCGCAAAAGAACAGCTAGCAGCAGTCCTCTTTGATAAATAAACAAACAAACCAACTATTAATGAATGATTACTTTGTGAGTACATTATAAAAAATTAAATTTTAGAAATAGATTATGCACTTACTACTTACATATTGTATACGGTTTTTACAAAATGGAAAAAAATGAAAATTTATATCAAATAGAAAAAAGCACATGAAGAAGAAATTTATCGTTTGATTATAAAAGAAGTATGTAAGTAAAATAGTTTTTAGTGTATTTTTTAAATTGATTAAGCTAATAATTCCATCATTTCTTAAAGCAAGAGACCCACGCCTATTTGTGTTATGATGTATTTACTTCGTCGTTGCAATAAAGACTGAATTATAAATGTTATAAATTATAATAATATGTTGTGTACGGATAAATTTAAAAATTTGTAACATAAAAATATAAAAGAGATATTGATTAAAACAAGAATTTAATGTAGTGGTTTTGCGCCGTCTTGCTTTGGTTCAAAAACCGTTTTTTATATTCTAGTTAAATAAGAATTATTAAACTTTTTTAGGTTTGCTGTTGTTTTTTTTTAATTAAATATGAGAGAAATATTTGGGAAAAATTAACGACAAATATAAAAAGCTCTTTCAAAATCTTCAAGAAAAAATAGTTCCTTTTTTTACAATTTTTAGTTTCGCGGCTAAATCAAACTTTTTGCGTCACTAAATTTAATTTTGTTTTTGACAATTTTTTTGTTTTAATTTTTTATTTTGACTCAGTTTTTTGGAAGTAAACAATTCTGTTTGGAATATATTTTGGTCTCACTTTACAGCTGTTTTCCCTTGTAAATGCAACTTTAAGCAACCAATACTAATTAAGAACTATCAATGGAAGAGTGTATTTAGCAGCTGTGTATTTAGCAGCTGGAATGCTGTCACATATTCTATGCAAAAACTAATGTAAATATATAATGGCTATCAGGTATGTGATTACCACCCTGTTTCGTAAAACACGACAGAAAAGATTAAAAATATTACAAAAACGACGCCAATTGCCCAATCGTTAAAAATAGTTTGTGAAAGATAAATAAATCGCCAAATAAGAAGTAACGGAATATTCTATCAGCGCTGTCTTCAAAATACTGCGTTCAAGATTGAGATATATTATCATCATCATTATAAATGTAGCCAGAGAAATAAATTCTAATAATTCTGCTTAAAGCACAAACAACCGTGATTGAGATATTCGTCGAGGTCCATTGCTTATTTGGACACTTGGATACGAACGAAATATAAAAAAGCCCACCTAAAAAAAATTTGTATAAAAAACCTAATTAAAAGGGGTTGCTTTAATAATTATTCGTTTCAGTTTTTTTTTCACAGTTAAAACCATTTACTGTAAAGTACCAAAGCTTTCCCAAAAAACCTTATGATTTTGATAAAACCAACATTTTACTGCTTAAATCTCATCTTTAATACATTATGCTCGATTTTTCTGTTGAGGATATGGAAATCGTACCATCATCCTTCTATAATGTATTAAACCTAGCTATTTTAGCATCCGTTCCGATTAGGCAACATCGCGCTCGAAACCGGCGCCCGCCATGGTTTAAAAAGATAATTAAATATTATAAAAATAAGAAAAACATACTTTTAAAAAAATTTATGAAAAGTGGTCTGCTTTCGCCTATTCTTTTGATAGGCATACATTTAATTACCTTAACCAATAATGTTATTCCAGATACCTTTAGTTGATAAAATCCTCACTGCTTGTTAATCCTGAATATTTTTACAAGTCAATTCCAAAAGAAAGATCTTCATAAATCCACCGCAGGATTCTTTCAGTAGCTCCGAGTTTTCTGGTGAGATTAAAAACTCAAACCTCTCCGCTGACTGCATTGAATTTGTTCAAAAGCAATTCTTATTGTTTACACTTAGCAATTTGGATTGCGACCCCCTTGTCTCTCTGCCTCCTTATGAAAATAGTTTGCTTCTGTTATTCTTACCGTCATTTGTGAAACGCAGATTCATTCTTGGTGTTTCCTTATCAATTAAGTTAATTAACGATACTATCGATTCGCCCACTTTGCTTGGTGATGTAAACATTAATATCCATAATCGCTTCTCTAAACACTTTAACTTCATTAAGCTTAGTCAACTTTAACATAGTTATGATCTTCATATCGGACTCTTTAAAGTCTATCAAAACAACTATGCTCAATACGCTCAACTTGCTTATGTCGTATTGCAACTTGCAACCTTAAAATCTCACTATGATTCGAACATTAACTGTTGTTTACTGTTGTCGGTTGCCAAGCTTTTGCATGCAATGGCTTAGGGGTTAATTTATAATTCGGATCTATATTGTTTGTGGGTTTGCCTCTACGTTAATTGTGTACATGACCTTTTCTTTCTTATTTATGTATTCATGAATTATTCTTTACTTACTTTATTTCATTGCTTCTCTTTATATACTTTATACTAGTTTTTAATAACAATTAGTGAAAGATCTACTTCTAAAGATCAATTGAATTCTTCCGTTGATTTATTTTAGTTGAGTATAAGTGAATAAATAAATAAATAAATAAATAAATAAAAATTATCTGAACTCCAACCGAATGTCACTTTTTCTACGACGCGTTAGCTTTCGTAAAGTGTTCATTTTTGGTTGTTGACGTTTTGAAAACAGAAATATCTTATTTGAGCAATGTTAAAATATTAATCCTTCAATATATTTCACATTGAAATTTTAGCGCGATTAGAATTCGTTTATATTTAATAATATTCTTATGATAATGCTTATTTTTTTATTTGGGTATGGCAGTACCGTGTGTTGCGTCTTTGGAAATTTTTTCTAGTCTCTTTAGACAAAATTGTCTCATTGTTGTTATCAGGAAAGTTTGGAAAATCAAAAAATTACTAGACAAATGAAATTTTTCAAGCAATTGGGGAGGAAACTGTTATACAGCGAAGGAACTTTGAATAAAGTAACATCCCTGTTATCTTCAAATGTGAGATGTGTGAGATGTAGTTTTTCATCTTGTCAATTGTCTTTCTCGTCTTTAAAAATTATACGTACTGTTTTGAAAAAAAAAAACAAATCGGAACCATAATGATAAATTAATTAAGCCTCTATCCCATTTGTAATTAATTTTGGAAGATTTGTTTTTTTCCGGTTTTTGCTTATTCGAACTTATTCAAAAACTATTTGCATTCCGTATTCACTATTATTACAAGACATGTGTCTTTGCAATGAATTCTAGTAGTTGATTCCGACAACTTCCTATAGAACTAAAATATATCCCACGTACGTACCAACCTGAGTCAAACAAGTAAAGCCTTTTTGTTTTGTGTTTCATGTAAGAACCGATAATTGATCTCAACGTTAGGAATGGTTATATAGTAGTCTTCTAAATACGTACAGTAAAGTTTAGGGTAAAATACCTGAAAAACTGGTCGCAGAAATTATCTACTTAATATATTGAATAATAATTCCATTTAAGATACTCATCGTTTCTTATACTAATTGGGACTTTGAGCAACTCGTAAATCTTACTAATGATCACACTATTATATGATTAATTAACAATTAGGATGCAATAACCGTCTCTAAAAAGACAACCTTAAAATACGAAATAGACGGAAAATCCGCTTTAAGCTTAGCGTTGCTTTATATCAAATTTTTGACGCGCTTAGCCAATGAAGGTTGGCAAAGAAGGGGGATCCAAGCATCTTTCCTTGAGATTTTCGATGCCTGTAATTGTAGCATACATAGGGTTCGGTTTACGTTTTACAATACTTTCATCTTGTTTAAAATACTAAGCAAACCCTACGCTGGAAATTTATTCATAGTAAAGATCAGCTGAATATGAATAAATATGTTTCTTTATTAAATAAAAGTTGTAAACATATTCGGATCGAAATGTGGTTTGTGGCATTTTTGTTGCATGCGAAGCGGGCTCCTTCGTTTGCCTATCGATCTCTGTTAGAAAGACCTAAGTTGCGAAAATGGGCAAAATGTGTTCAAAGCGGGCACATATCAAATCCGAAAATATAAAACATTTCGTGCAGTTAACTACAAAATTAGTTTCGATCACCCGACAAGCCCCGCTATGAAATTTTACTATTTTTAAACATTGATTTAAGTTACTTCTTAAATTATTTAATGCTAATTGACTATTTGGAGATATACCGGCTTTATGCACATGGATGAACGGTCAGGGATGGTTTCTTTTTGACACTTTCGTACTACCCTTGGAACCATAAAAAATAAAAGGCCGTTTTTTATATATTAATTCCTCTTTTTATTATTACTTTTTTGCTTGTTTTTTTTTTTTTGATTTATCAACTACTGTTTTTTTCTGTCAATCAAATGATCAAATTGTATTTTTATATTAAATTATTTTTCGTTTTTAATATTTTCTTATTATTTTTTACAAACTTAAAACAATTCTATGTTTTATTAATAATAATTTTATTAATAATAATAATAGTTGCTCTTATTGTATGTTGATTTATTTGTTGTTGTTGTTGTTTGTAATAATACAATTCTATCAATAATATATAATGTAATATTGATTTGTTGTTGTTGCTGTTGTTAATTATATTTGTACAAAATATGATCTATTCATAATATATATATATATATATATATGTATACATATATATATGTATATTAATTATTTTGTTACTTTACTAGAATAATTGTTTAATAATTGATAATAAAGAAAAAGTGCAGTTAAGTGTATAACCGCCGATTAAACAATAATTAACAAATTGTTTTCACACAAATGAAATACATTTTATTTAACATATTACATACGTATCTATTAACAAATAGGTCGATAGTAACCTATAATAGATGTGAGTGTGGTATTGTATATATAATAAATTATTTAGACTAAAAAAATTTATAATTACAAAAAATTGAGAATTAAAGATTGATTTTTATTTTAATATATAATTAAAATTAAATGCTCTTAATTATCTAAACTATTAAGATTACATTTGTTTTGTTTGTTTGGTTGGTTGGTTGATTTGTTAATTTTGGTTTTTTCCCTCTCTAAGTATTATTGTTATATATAAAAATATATATCTATACTTAATATGGATTTTTTAGGGTATATAAAGTGACTTTTGAGATTTTAATTTATCTATTTATTTATTTTAATTTTGTGTATAATTATAGTTCGGTATGTTGGATAATGTATATATTAAAAAACTGTCTTCGCTGTTATGCTTTATTTATTTCATTATAATTTTTTTTTCTCTTTACAAAATATTACTAGAACGTTAGACCGTCGCTTGTCCTCATCTTTTTGCAGCTTCTGTTTTGCTTGTTTTTAACTTTAAATCAAATTTGATTTTTTATGCCATAAGATTTAATTTTGATTTTTATTTTTTCTAAATTATTTTAAAAAAATCAATCATGTTCTGCTTTGGTTTAAATTTTTACAAAATCTTAATAATATAGTATTGACATATTTACACCTATAGTTCTTAATTTTTTATGTTTGTGTATTTATTCATTTATTTATTTATTTAATTTATTTTTTTTTATTCTAATATTTTATATATTTTATTCATATATATATAAATTAATTCATTATTATGAATAATTTTTTCTTGTTATTAATGTTTTATTTTTAAAGAAATTATTGCTAAGCTTACTTCAAAGAATTTTTAGAATCATTTAGAATATACATTTTTTGTTTTTCTTTCGCAATAACATACGTTTCATACTTTTCGCTGTTTTTTTAATTTAATGATAAAAAATATTTATATATATATGAAAATATATATACATTTATATATATATATATATATATATATAAATATTTATATATATTTATATAAACATATAATTATTTATTTATTTATATATACATAAATATCCTGTGTATGATTTACAGTGTTTGGGTTTCATTGTTTCATTTTCGTCTTTTTTTTCTTTTTCTTACAAAAAGCAGCTGTAATAGTCTATGAAATCATTTACTCTAATATACTTGTGTCTATAGTTTGCCCCTAGTTTTATGCCCGTCCATCCCAAGGATGATTATTTATTAATTGTGTCACTTCTTTCGTAATATTCAGAAACAAGTTTCGGCATCCGTAATAAAGCGTAAATGTTTCTAATTTGAAGAAATACTAAATGGAATTAGCTACTTATCTACTGCTGGGTAATTTTTGGATAAATTGCAAGAAAAATCGTGGCGAATAACCCATCAACAAACTGAAGAATAATCAAACTAAAAAGTAGTGGGACCATTTGAAGTTCTTAGAAAAGTAAGCCTTTGGTACTTTTTATTTAAAATAAGTTCGAAATAGCGACGAGATTACGTTTTTATTGTGCTATGTGTGAATCATATTAATCTACTTTGCGCATCCGTTCACTTATAGAAACAAGGTGTAATGTTTGGCAACATATATCATGAAGACATATTAATCGAAGCGGTGTAGGGCCTTTAAAAATAGGGCTTAGGCGAGTGTAATGTTTTAACTTATCATTTTATTCACTGTCGAAAATTACAACACTAAGAAATACACATTAGTAATAAGGTATGTACCTCTTCACTGGGTTCGTGCATACGAAAGTCGGGCAAGCTTAGCACATAAATTTTTGACACTGAGCCTTATATGTGCGCTGGGAGAATGCACCTAAGGGAGACTTTCATGATGCTAAAAAATTCAAGCAGCTCCAACAAAATTGAAAATTTTCAAAATAATTCTGACCTTTGACATAAATACTTAACAGGGCCCTGAATGAGACCGTCATATCACGATGTACTACAGTTTAAGTGTAAAAATGTTTGAAAATTTGGATCACCTTCAAAAAAAGCAATTATCTTAAATTCCCATGATCCCCAAATCCATAATCTTTTTCCCGGATATGCACGTCTATTATTAACACATCAAATATTATTATCGCAAAACACTTATAGAAACATATCGCGGTATCATTTACCTTTCGACACTGATCAGCTCGTAAGTTAATATTTTTTTTATCAACCCTGCAATTGCCTGTCGATGGGTCCATGATTCTGATGAATGTGTCAATATTTACAGTTTTTAAGCTATACCGTTTGCTTAGGTTTTGCATATCGGGTATGTTACTATCAACTAAGAATAACTTACCGAATTTCGCCTTTCCCCACAATTATTCACCCACGACTGTTCTAACATCAAGCTGATAAAGGGGTGGAATTAAATTGGTTACAAATATATTTGAAAATATATATACATGGTGCGGTCTCTAACGCCCGTTTCTGAATGCTAGAAACGTAAGAACGAAAGAGAGACGTGTCGTTTGCTATAAAAGTGAAAAATTAATAAGTCTAAAGAAAACATTTTGAAGATTTTTATAAAACTATTTAAGACATCGAGTAAATTAGATTCAAATTGTAATGCATACTATTGCATATATTGATTTAAATTTCAAATAGCAAAAGTTTTGAGAAAATTTATATTTCTGCATAATATATTGAGGGGTATTTGCGACTCACTCTACAGAATGATTAGTTATTTTGTTTCGCTTGCATTTTTGGTGTTTTTCCGAAAACATAATTACTTTATACAAAATTGTATTTAAAAGAAATTTTGAAGCTTAAATTTTTCATTTCATAAAATTAATAATTTGCCATCCATTCTATTTGCTTACGTGTCTTAAAACAGTCTAACGTTATTAACAGAATCAACACGAAAAAGCTGTAGCATAAATTCAAGTTATTTTATAGTACAATTTCACGTTTAGACACTTTGACCCGTTTTTTAGTATGGGTATTCAGGTACCCGACAGTAGTTTTAATAAGAAATTGTAACACATCAAATATAGTAATTTTAAACAAAAGTAGTTTACCTTATTTAGTAGATTTTGTCACAAACGCTACAGTGTTCAGACTGAATGGTCTAAGTGTTAATCATTTGGTATATACCAGACTGATCTCACACCAAGTAAACAAATTTACAACGCGTGCACAATTTAACGTACAATACTATCAAAAATAGTAATAGCGGCTCTTGGGCGCCGTTCGGGTGCAAAGGGCTAAACAATAATCAAAAAATTGAGTTTTAAACTCGCAAAGAAATTAAAAATAAAAAACTAAAATATCAAAAATAAATACAGGAACTTTTTGTTAAAATTGTAAAAAAGAAAATTTCTTTAATAGCCGCTTTTCTATCTATTCTCTGAATACGACTATAGCAGACAAGTATGTATTTTCAATTCACTCTTCATGAAAGATTTATTTAGGGGAATTTTTTTTTGTTTCAATAAATTGTTATAAATATGTAATGCACAAAATTCTAGCAACCGCCTTTTTAATGATAAGAGTAATCCAAATATTCAAAAATTTACATTAGTTTTTTCCATACAATTTTCTAATAGATTTTAGATCCTATCTCGTTTCGTTAAGAGGACGAGTGGAAAAGTGTGAGGTAAACACGCGTTTTCGGAGAGATTTAGTTGGGTTCAAAGTCCGGTAAACCCTTGTAATATAATATTTAGGGCGATTTATAGATACTCACCGTTTATTTTAAATATCAATTTTATTATTCATTTCCAAAATTTTAGAAATAAGTAGGCTTGTAATTGCTTTTGACATAGTTCAAAACGTGCGCCGTCATGGACGTGCTTGCTGACGGATTCAGCCAATTTTTGCACTGTGTATATCAAATTATTTCAAAAATATATGTGCCATATTTCAGATTTCTGTTCGAATTTGAGAAAAATTGGGACGGTCGAATAGTCAAACCTCATCCTGATCAGGAGCGTGTGAACATTTATACATTTTTAGTATATTTACTATAACGTAAATCGGTTTTTCGTACGTTGAATTTTTCACTTTGTTTTATTATTAAAGTGTTTTTGATATAAAATTTTAAACAATGAAAAAAACGAGAATTTTAATTATCATCATTTCATCATTTTAATCTGTCGCTGCATTTGATTTACTTTTAGTAAATATATTGTATATTATAAATTTGCGTTCAAGTAAAAGAAAAATAGGGTTGCTTCTCAAAGAGTGCATAAAAAATATTAAAAAAAAAAAAATTAAATAAAAAGCAAAATTATTTTGAGATATTTAAGTATTAAAAATTTAGCAAAAAGTAAAAGAAAAATAATTAAAAAGTAAATAATGACGATAAATACATAAATACAGCTAAAAACTTACTAACGTTTTAAAAAAAAAAAGAAGAGTACTTTTCTCTTTGCAAGAAGAGAAGTGAGTAAGGTATATTATCGCTTCACCAAGATGGACTCACTAAAACTAATTTTCAATAGTCCTTTTTTTTACATTTCTTTTTTTTCATTTTGAACTAAAAACAATAAGAATATTTAACTAAACAAGCAACTGAATTATATGAATTATTTAAACAATTATAACATAAATAGAAAACAATTAATTTTATTTCAATAATTAATCACATAAAGTGAGAATTTGAGCAAAAAAATATTATTTTAACCCATTTTCACTTAAAATATACTGATCTTCATTTTTAATGTTTTAAATATGTAAGCAAAAATAAAAGAAAAATTGTGATAAATAATACAAGCTTCAAAAAAAAAACAAAACATCAAAAAATTATGCTCGCGCACTAAGAAAAAAAATCCAAAAAAGCAATTGTTTAAAAAATCCAATATATGTAAAATATACAATGTTTTTTAAAACTTCATAGTGTACAAAATAAGTAAGTTATAATCAGAATGTAACGCAAATAAAATTAAAATTTTGAATTTTTCGTATCTACGAAATTGCCCATTGGCTTTGGTGTATAGAAATACTCAACGGAGATTCAGAGACTCAACTATAAGCACTTTTAGTCAGGATAAATAGAGAAATCGTTCCAGTCCCATCTGTTCACTGATAATCCCATAATTTTGTCTATAGCAAGAAACCAGATTTTACGAATTCTTTAATTATCCACAGATTATTTCAAGGGAGCACATTCCGTAACGTAAAAAAAAACGGGAGGTAATGGTTGTTTCTGCCCGCATATTTCGGCACATACGAAGTGGAAAATGAGAAAATTGCTAAAAATTTTATACTCTAGACGACGGGCACGGCAGTCGAATTAAGAAAACAAATTTTACTAGCGCTAATTGGGTAGAAATGCCTAAAATAAAAAAGAACTTAATTTAAACTTTTTGCTTACATACTTCGTGGACTAAGTGTTAATATCTACTTTCAACAATAGTGACTACACACGTAAGCGAAAGATGACACAAAACGCTCAGCAAAACGTATATTGCTTAAAATGGTATCGTCGAGTTTAAAGGAGAACAATTGTTTTTTTTTTTTATCAAAATTAAAATTAACTAAAAATTTGTTTATATTAATTTAATTAAAAATCTCTTTTGGATGATGTGCATGCTCTGATGATAATAGTCATTGTCTATTTGACTTTGAGACGATTTAACTACTTTTGTCTTTTCATAAGTTTCTTTCTCTCTCGCTCTCACTCCGTCCGTTATAAGAAGTGTTAATTTTTAATATTGCTGCTAACGGTAGGTTGTTGTTATTGTATTAACATTTCATCTTTTAATTTTTTCAAACCGGCCTGGACATAACGAAATACTTCATAAACACTGCTATGCAATGTCAATGGACCGTTCTCATGATCGAGAGCTATAAAGAAATCTAGAAGAGAAAAAATTTAATTTAAATACGTATTTAAAAATATTTATAATTAATTTGAAATATAGATTTTTTTTTAATTCTACAAAAATATAAAAGAAACGCCATGAAAGTGGTCAAAGTCGTTTACGGTAAATACGTCTTAGAAAATGCCATAGGTTTTTACCATCATTCCTGAAACAAACTGCATTGTTTCTGGTGAAACTAAGTTTCGCCATTGTTTTGTATTTTACAAGGAGGGTCTAATAAGTTTTTTAATTCTTTTACGTTTAAGCACCATTGATCAATGATATCAATAAGAGAAATCAGGTTTTGTATTTTATTCTAAACCTGATAGATAAATAAGAATAAACATGACACGTTTCAGTTTTTTATTGTAATTGTTACGATTATGTAAGTTTGAAGAATGGATTCAGAACTTTACACTGATGCGCATTTCTGGATGTCACAAACGGAAGGACAAATCTGTTACACCTAATTTGTCATTTCTTCGCCATTTTTAAAGGAGCATGACAAATATTTGCCTTGGATATCAGATCTAAAATTATAAACAAATAAACATTAAAAAATACACTTTTACGCCCTACTGAAGGTTGGAAATATATACTCTCTTTGTCGGAACGTTTGTAAGGGCCCTAAAGGACGCTTCAGAAGTCTTATAAAACATACATATTTTTGACCAAATCGATGTATCGAAGCATGTGAAAGCTTCTAAATAGATGTGTGTGATAAAAATTTTCCCTGTCGCAAAAATTAAGACATCGTTTTCAAATTTTACAAAACTACTGCAAATTCATATAGATGGATTGGTAGTGAAAATGAACAAATAAGTGAAAGAACTCGCTTAACATCTGCATTTTCAAAAACTAAAAAAAATGGAGAGTATTTCTCGTTAGTCAGAAAATGTACCAGATACAACTGGAATAACTTCAACGCATATCTACTTTCTTGGCCCAGCCATGCTGTATTTTTACAAAAACGGAAGACCGAAATTTTATTTTATTTTTTTAAAGTAAAAATAGAGCGTATAAAAAAATTCGTCCACAGCCGAATGTAATCTTCTTACTTCTTTAAATTACCTGTGTGATTGCCATCTCTAACTGACTTGTCTGCTTGATCCCACAATTCATGACTACTGGCTAAATAATTAAAAATTTGATTTTGTTGATGCAAAGCTGAGTGTATATTTTCAGGCACTATTTTACCGGGCGGGGTGTTTGAACCGGAACCCTATTTAAATAACAAAAACGTTAAGCAATTAATGAGCTGTTATTTTTTGAGTCAAAGTTAAAATAAAACAAAAAAAACTCACCTGAGAACCTACCGAGTTGGATGGTGATATAGAACTGGGTGTATTGCCATTAACGATGTCACCTTTACCGGATTTGAAAAATTCACGACATATGTAATTAAGGTGACGGCAAAAGCCACGTTTCAATTTATACAATTTAAGAGAGATCAGAGATTGACAACGAAGACTACAAGTAAAAAAGAATCGAGATAAAATAACAAAATTATTTTAAGGTTTAAGTACAAAAATTACCTTAAAATTGCTACTTTATGAGTTTCATGCTGATTAGCCGAAGATGCTTGTAAGTGTGGAAATTTTTTAGATATATATCTAGAAAAGTAACAAAAATAAAACGCACCGATATTCAATACGATAGTTTGTGTTTATACAAGATTTGAAGAAACAGAATTGAACATTACTCACTTAATCAGATCAAGGGTATCACGATACATGGTCCAAGCAGCTTCCTCTGAACGACATTGTTCCATAGCAGCTCCAGAAAGTAGAAAATAAACTACAGCTTCTAAATATAAAGTAACCTGATTGAATGTATTCTGCTCACGATCAGCCGCATGTTTGCGATGTACAGCCTCCTGCAAGAACTTTGCATCTTTGCTGCAAAATTAAAAAAAAAGAAATAAGAGATCGCTTAGTTAAAGTAATGAGCAGTCAAGAGCCTTTCTTCAAAGCGTATAAAAGTAGTTAAGTAAAGCTGGCTTACGCAATGCAAACGACTCGTTCGATTTGGCACGAAAAAAGTAATTTACAGAAAGTTTTTCTTTAATATTTGCCAACAAGCTGGGATTAGAGTTATATTTTCGTCAAAAATCGGAAAAACATTGGTCATAGCAGCTTGAAGGACACTTTGGCGGAGAAGGAGATGGGCCACAAAAGTTTCAACTTCATTTACTTCCAAATCGAACGACTCTAATGTATCACGTAAATCAACTCTTATGGTTTTTGGAACTCTTTTGCATTACTTGTCTAATGAATTTTGAAATTTGGCCACTATTAATGCCATAGCATTGTCGTAAGTGTTGGTGAAATTAGTGATGTTGGAGGATTGGGATTCTTGGGATTTGTTGGTATATTCAAGATAAGACTCCGCAACAAACCTGAAATCATCGCTAAAAGCCTCATCATCTCGTTCGAAATAGGAACGATAGACTACTTGCGGGGCTTGGTCATTAGAATGAATTCCGCCGGTAGTCGTCGATGATATTGCCGCAGTGGTCCTGTGGGACGATGATATCAAGTCACTAGAATTGGACGTTGACGCCATTGATGTATTGGATGAGCAGGTAGAGTTTGGTGGCACATTTGCAAAGCGCGTTAACACCGAATGACCACAAACCGTTGCTGATGCCAATGGTGGTGGTATTAAGCCTACATTCGCCGGTGGTGGCATAACCGCGGAAGCTGCGTTCATTTGCGATGGTACAGTTGAATTCGGATTGCTAATGCTTTGTAAATGCGCACTACTGGCAGTGTTAAGATTGTTATTACCATTGCCACTATTTGCTATAATGCTGGAGGTATTTACTTTATCAAATTTTTGTAGTTGCTGTTGGTGTTGTAACCGGTCGTGGTTTGTGAGCGGCAATTGCTGTTGATCTCTCTGCTAAAAATAAAAGTAAGAAAAATTAAATATTCTATAGTTAAATAAAAATGAATTAATTATTAACTTACTTGTTGCTGTCCATTGCCATTTGCTAACGTTATAATTGTGTCTTTGGAAGAATCTTTCGCAGATTTTATAATCTCATTAGCTGTTTCTTTATCTTTAGAGGATAATATCAGCTTTTCTTTTTCTCCTAAGTCCTTTTCTTTTTTCCGCTTCTTCTCCTTGTATGGACTTGAGCTTGAGCTACAACTGCGCTTGCGTCGTGGTTTAGTATCCAAATGCATGGATTCTTGTGGCGAACACATCGCTTGCTGTTTTTCGGCCATAGCTACTGCCGCAGTCAAATCACTAGGCTTATAGTCCTGTTTCAATATGAGCAGTTCTTGTTTGATTAATGCATTGGTATCAGCTGTCTTATATTTCGTTTCATAAGCCTCACTGTCAGGTTCATGTTTAATGGTATGCTCATGCTTTACTCCAGTCATTAGCAGCTGTTTACTACCCGCACTGGGCGACCCTAAAATTTGCGGACCCGCCGCATAGCCCCTAGCAGTTGCCGCTGTATAGCCATTGGGTATGGGTGGCAATAACAGCACTTGATGTTTGGGGGTAGAGCCATCACCACTGCCATCTGCCGACCGACTACTTAGACGTCCTACATTGACATTGTCTTCCATTACACGTTTTGCATTAGCTGTCAATGCCATTTCTTGAAGGCTTTCTCTTGAACGTGAAAGTTCTCGTTCGGAGGTTACCATCTGCATTGGAGTATGATTACCAGCGCTACGGGGCGTTACACTACCTGAGGAGTGAGTCTTTAGACGCAACTGGGTAGTTGTCGATTGGAGGTCAGCGTTGAGTATTGTCTCATGATCATAAATTGGTGTGCGTCCAGCACTCTGAGGATAACTGTGTGCGTGTCCATATAAACGATATGGATTTTTATGCCATTCAGCTGGTATATGTAACAGACGGGAGAGATCAATTTTACAAATCAGTGAAGTGAGAGGAAGAGATGTTGGTTGGGATTGTTGTTGCGTTATAACTACAGGTGTTGGTGTAGGAGTTCTTGTGGTGGGTGGTGTTCTTGTCGGTGTTCGCGTAGGTGTCTTTATACGTTGCTGTAATTTGCGCTCAGCACTTGTGGTACTGCGATCCGGTGTACGATGTGATGCTACTGACTGATTCACTGAAGATGTTAAAATTTGAGCAGCCAGCGGAGGTAAAGGCAAAGATCTGGGGGACCTCATATGGCTGCGAGGCGTAAGACGCGGTGATTGAGCTGTTGGGGTACCTTGCATGGAACCATGAGTACCTAAAATCAGGTTTTCTTGGCTCGATCTTATAGGATTATTAATAGGAGAAATGTGTTTCTGCTGTTGTTGCATTTGCTCTTCGGATTGATCTACTATCACTACTTGCCCTTGTTTCTTGGCCCCTCCCTCATTAGAAGTTTTAAATATGCGCGTTAGAGTACTAATTTTATTTTTATCACTTTTTGGTTTATCACGGCGTAGTTTCTAAATAACAAAAAATTATTTTAAATATTAATTTCTTTTCCACAATTTCTAACTTACTTTTTCTTTCTTCGCTTCTCCACAATCACTGTCAAAATGTTCATCTCCGCTAGACTCTGAAGAAAAGGCACTCGAGCAAGACGTGGGTTTTCGACTACGACTTGATGAAGCTCCTGTCGCATTTTTGTAAGGCGACAATTGGGTCGTCGAACGTTGCGAACTACTGCCAAGCGTCGCATGAGATTGTCCAGATGACCCAATGGCTGTTCCTGCAACAGCTGTGTTCGGAGGTACATAATCTTCTGTTGAACTATCTGTTGACGAGGAGACGGAAGTTGAAGACATGGATATAGCGTTTGGCGCCGCTTTCGGCGCATTACATCCGGAGACCATATCGTCCATTGTAGATTTGCGGCGATTCAATTGTTTGACTATGCGTCTTGGTCCTGTTGCGCTACGTTTATGCTCCTCCTGAGTTACTGCCACTTTTGTTGATTTTGTTGTCATTACGTTCTGAGCTGCAAAGGGCAATGCCGTATTTTCATCGTCTTCTGAAGAAGAAAGTACCGAAATAGCCGGTTGTTTGGCGTGCGCCTCCAATTCATTGTCACTGTCGGTTGATGAGCTTGACGACTTCGAATTATTGTACGATGAAGACTCCGATGATGAGGAACTATCATTACTTGTGACAGTAGAAGTGGGACCTCCTGGATCAGGTATTGTTAACAGTTGGGTCGTCATGACTGACGGAGAGGGTATTGGTAATGGTTGCTTAGTCTGTGTTATGAGTGCGTTTTGAGTTAAATTGGCAGAGTTTTGACGGGAAATTCTCCGCCGTGATCCAGTAGCAGGTATAGTTGTTCGTTTCGCTACATCTTTCTTAGCTGTCAATGTCGGGCCTTTAGCAGAAGCCGAAGCTGAGGATGCGGAGCTAATATTACCGCTTTGATTTGGTGTAGCATTTTTACGTGGCCGCCCTCGACCTTTTTTAGCACCCATTACCCCTGTTGTTGTAGTAGTCACTGCAGCTGGACTGACCAAATGGTTGCTCTTTTGTTCATCATGTTCCTCATCACTGGTGTCTGCTATCACTGCACTGGTTAATTGTTGCTTTAACTTTTTTCGAGGCTTTTTTGCACGTTGCTGCGCGGCACGTGGATGCGATGAAGGAGGTGAGGAAGGTAATGGATCAATTGGCGTTACAGTCAGTGTGTTGGGAAGCTTTTGTGTTTTTTGCAAAATAACCGGTGATCGAGGGAGAGCTGTAATTGCTGCCGGCACTCCACGAATTTGCAAAATTCCCCCCGGCCCGGGTACAGGAAGACGCTCACGGCCATCATCATCGCTATCCGAAGAAAGCCCTGACAATCCCTCTATGCCTACATAGTTATCGGCACGATTTTTTACTCCCGTCCCCGAGGAACTTTCATTACCATACGGTATTACCGTGGTGTGGCCTCCGGCGATGGCCATAGTCTCATGTTTAATTTGATTGCTAGGAATGGCTACAAATTCTGAAGCATTCAACACAGGAACTTGTGTCGAATTTACAGTTAGTCCGGATGCTGATGCACGCACGTCAGACCCTTCTTTTTTTATGTCGTTCAGCAATGGTGATAGAGGCGTAACACTAAGGCCTGCCGGTGGTTTGCGTGTAGGAAATGCTGCTGCTGCTGCCAAACTGGGATGAGGGAATGTTTCGTTTTTGGCAGAGTTATTGTTATCACCATTTCGCCTCACACCACTCCGAGTATCCGCTCCATTTACCTCACTATCATTTTCATCATCATCATCGTCATCCTCATCCCGATCATCGATTAAATTTTCATTTTTGATATTTGTTAATTGTTGGGGAGGTTCTGGAATTATCTGGGCACCACCAGGCAACATTGTGGGCACATTTAAGCTAACCACGTTCATCGAACTCACAGAGTTTACTACAGTGGCCGCCGAAGGGGAAACAATTTCCTGATTGGATGCGTTATGTAAAGGTGCCTTATTGAAGTAACGACTTAATTGCCATTTCGTGGTATTTGACGGTGAGGGCGTTTTGTTCGAAGACGATGAACTGGAACACGGTGTAGCTGAACTAGAACCTACTGATGAACCCAGTCCACTACTACTACTGCTGTTACCGCCGCTTGCTAGGGCAGCAGAAGAGCCATGACTCAATTTCTTCTTTGTGATTAAGGCAGTGGGAATTTGTTGTTGTTGCTGCTGAGAAGGTAAAGTATTGGTATGACCTTGTTCACTTTTCGAGGAGTCTTCACTGCCAGATTCGCTGGAGTCTGTACCAGAGCTATCACTGGAATTAAGCGCTGATCGAGTTTGTTTCTTCCGATCGTCATCCGATTCCGAAAGCTCCAAATCATTCTCCAAGGTGGAGTTCTGCTTCTCTAGCGAAGGTGGTGGTGGTGTTGGCTTTTCAGCTTTCGATGGTTTTATTAGAGATTCCTTTGATGGTCTAGATTGAATAGGAGAGACTGGCACTGAAGGTGATCTTGACGTTGTTGCTGTGTTGGCTAGGGAAGGCTGTTGCTGCTGGCCACCAGCAGAGGTAGGCATCAATGAATTATTGGCAGGCGCTATGTAGGTGGTGGAAGAAGATAAGGAAGAAGCAGAGGCAGACGAAGAAGGCAACTGTGACGCGTTTACGTTGTTAGCGGAGAGTGGGGGAACAAACCGTGGCGCTGGCATTTCAGCACGAGGTGGAGAGTCGAGTGGTTCTATTACACTTCTCGTTCTCGAAATATCGAAGGAGTATTTGTGCTTATTGGGTTCAGAAAGATTGTAATTTTCCATAAGTGTCGTGTGCGGTGTAGCATCGATGCCGGTGAGCATTTTGGGCGGACAAAACTCATCCGTGACCAGATTAATAATTTTATTGATATCGAGTTGATGATTCTAAAGATAAAATAAGGAAAAATAAATTGTTTTCTATCAGAAACATTAAAACTGGTACACTTGCCTCTGATGGTAAATGTTTTTGGCGATTTTTTGGTATTGATGGTTGAGGAAAACGACCGTTGTGCGTCGTTGATGAGGAGATAGAAGAGGATATTGACGGTGGCCCTACATATGACTTTTCCGTTAATGAAGACGACGAGCTTTGTCGTCCATTTGGCATATGTGTCGTAGGTAGTGAAGCTAATAGAGCAGCAGTTGGCGGTCCTTTTGGTGGAGCCATGCCAGTACTGGAACGGTTTACTGGCTGACCCGGATAACCGCCACGACCATTATAAGGCGGCTTGTTATCAGCCTGCTTAACGTAAGTCGTTGCCGATTGTCGCAATTGTTGCTGCTGTTGGTAGTGATGTGGTGGCTGTAGCTGTGAATGTTGCAATTTTGGCGGCGGTGGCGGCGGCAGACGCTGTGTTAGTGTTACAGCTGCTGGAGAGGCCGGGACAGGTGATAAGCCTATACCACCGCCACCAATAATTGAGGCACTTGGAGGCACAATACCAGTTATAACAGCATTCGAAGGTATTTGACGATTCGACGACATGGACATATGAAGATTGATGATCTCTTTTACCTTCGAATAGTCACCCAGCTTAGCTGCAATATCGTCATCGGCCTCGGATGGATTGACACGTCGAGGTTCCGAGAAGAGCGCTATCTCACGGTTTGTGGCTGCTTGACCTTGCTGCCTTTCAGATTTTTCACGTTCTCTTCGTTGTTTGCGCTCATAATCATAGTCTTCCATACTGTAATTGGAAAGAACGCATATGAATTAATTAATTTAAATGAGTTTCCAAAAAGAACTTTTAAATATTTTATATCAATTGTCTTATATTATCAATACAAACTTTTAACATCTTCTTTTAAAAGAACTTCTAATCTTTCAAATGCTTAGATAAAGTAGATAATAGGCTTTTTGAGCATTATTTTAGAATTCTTTTTTATAATCATTTACAAGTACATTTTTTACTAATTAAAAAAAAAAAAAAACTGGTTGAACCAAAAATAATAAAAATAACAAAACAAAAATCGCAAAAACTCTTCTTAAACCAAGACGAACGCACATAATGAAAATCTAGAAGAGAAGAGATGAACTTAAGCAGCGAGAGATGCATTAATGGGGTGAGTGGGTTTTAACAGGCAGCTACTATAAAATGAGCAGAAGAAGACAACACAAATAACAACTACTATCAAGGCAACAGAAAATTAAATATAAACAAACGTAACCTCACGTTGATCGGTGAAGTACAAGACGAAGAGACCGACGACAAAAGAATATGTATAAACTAGCGAGAGGAAAAGCAAAAAAAGAATAGTCAACAGAACACAAAAATAACACAAGTTTTTGTTTTTGTACCTCTTTCCGTTCGGACAAAATTTAAGCATAATTTTGCCTTTAGACACAGAAACAACAAAATAGAAAGAAAAATGCATTTGTTATTGCGAACTTACTTGCAAAGCAATTTATTTAAAAAAATTTTATGCTTATAGTTGGTTGCCTTCTATTGTTGTTGGCTTTTGTGTTTTATGCATTTTATGTAGTTATCACCAAGAGGTTCAGCGCGTCTTAGTACTTTAAAAAATTTATGGCATTGTTGTTTTAGCTCCTATTAATTTATAATGTGTATAATAATAATAATTGCTACTAACGTTAAATCAATTTCTTATATTAATTTGTTTTTGTAAATATAAAATGATCATCAGTTTTATGAAAACAAAAAGCGAAAACTAAAAAAATTGAGAGTTCGTTCAGAGGGCGCATCGTGTAACTGCTCAAAGTAGAATTCGACTGAAACAAGATTGCCTGCTCAACTTTTACGGATGTTAAATATATTTGATGGCTTTTGCTCCCTCTTATAGGTAACTGACCTGGTTTGCAGCTCTTCCTCCCAACTTTACGATATTAACTGGTATAGAGTTAAAATAATTTGGACTTTCAAGTTAATATGTAAAATTTAATTAATCTTTCATATTTTAATTTGTATTTGACAAACATAACGGCATTCGTTATAATACCAGCGGAAACTATGAAAATTTGATCGCGTTTAATAGAAAGAATTTCCTTTGCATGTCATTCTCAGAATCAATTATAAATTAATATAAAAACTTCAAGAGTTTATTTTTAAGTTTATATATAGTTGAAATTAATTTTTCTATTCATTGCGATGATAACATTGGGTGTTAAGTGTTTTTGATATCCAATGTATTTATCTTCTGCATTTTTAAGGTATTTTGATAGTTCCAACTCTAGAGCTTCGAATGAAAGCCAGTTTTCCGATATTCACTCGATTGGGTCGAACTTTCGAGAAAAAACTCCTTCTTAAGTAAAAATAAGGAAATTTTATACAACTTGAGATATACACTGTACATCCCTTTACTAAAATATAGTACAGCGTAATCTTTTAATCTCCCATTTGCTATATAAGCTAAAATATTCTCTGCAAAAGTAGAGTAAAGGTGGAGCAATTCTTTACTAACTTTTTACTTTAGTAATGATTTATACAAATTTGAGATTATGTTAAAATCAATTGGTATAGTACTAAGGATCCAATTATCCTTTAAATTCTGTTGTAATAAAATTGTCAACATTAAAGAATTGAAATGGAAAACTGAAAGGCACATAACTTTGGTTTAAGTTTAGAACATGAATAAAATCGAATAAATGAATCTTCCGGTTTGGAGTATAAATAAATTTCGTACCATCGCCTCTACTGCTGGAATGCTACGCAAAACAATCTTCCAAAGTTGATTTAAACCTCAAGTAGAATTTTTGACATCGATGTTTTGTGCATTTACATACACATTAAAATAACATGCGTACGAACTGAATTAATAACTACCTTTTGCACTGTATTCGTCTTTAATAAATTTTATATATCCCTTACGACAATAGAACGTAAAATAATGCATAACATGTCTATTTAAGCGTTTGAAATGCAAGTTTTTTACACGTTTTTTCGTTTTTTTTCTTTTTTGCTTTGCACTAAGAGAGGTTCAAATTCGTAATCGTTGAAATTAGGGGAACGTTGGCTAGTTCCATCTTATACTCTTTTATGAATGACGGCAAAAATTATGCTCAATCACTTCTGTTGAAGCAATCTAGAAATTCTCCAATAAAGGAGGCAGACCAGATAATATTTAACTTTGTCAATGAAAATTTTCTTAGTATTGGACAGATTAGTAATCTACGCTTTTACCTGTAAGTTTTAGAAAGATTTTCTTGATGACCTTGTTATTTCTTAGAAAAATGAATTTCATGACTTCTGTGCTATTATATAAAATTTCTTTGAAAAATTTAAAGAGATAATAAGTTATTGTTAAAAATGCATAGCGTTAACACCCTTAAAAGTATCCATTTTATAAGATTTGATTTGGATATGACTGAACTCCGTTTTTCAAATAATATACAAAATTGTTTGCAACTATTCAAAGCGGTCAAAATTATGATTTTGGTTTCAAACGAGAACAAAGAAGAATAATATTAAAATTAATTATTTATTCTTAGCACGGAGATCACTCCTTTCTTGGATACGTCGTGAAATGGCGAGAGGAGGTTTAATATACGGGAAAGCTTATCTTGAGCACCTAAAAAAAACCTTCTTTGCCATAGTTGCACTTCTTTCTATCTTGTCTTTATTAACCACTTCCCATTTGTTTTATAGTTTGGCCATCAAAATGGCCAAATACTATTAGACAGTAATTGTCGGATATGTCATTATATAACTTAGATTGCGCCAAAAGAGAATTAATGTGTAACTGAATATTACTTTTCATTTGCAGAAGTTTTTACAAAATATTTCCAAGCAGTGGTAATATTCTCTACGCCAAATTGCCATACCTATTAGCAAAGAAAGCGGAATTATTGATTTTCTCAAATTGTTCGCAACACCTAAACAGATGTTTCGGCCACTCTTTATATTCGTGATTAGCGCCAAATTCTGAATCTATCAGCGCACGACCGTCTGCCCGTCTTTGTAAAGACTCAGTCTCTCGGCTGCAAAAGTCAATATATTGCAATCAAAAAATTTGCAAAAACATTAGGAGCACTCGCAGCCGTTTTGGTGTTGAAAACGTTCAACGCAAGTGGTCTGGCAAGCCTGGTCTGGTTAACAAAACTTGATATTCTGAAAGCAAGTGGAATCGGAAATATGTATATGCCTACATGTATAAATGTATGTCCAAACAAAAGAAAATATTTTCCAGCAATAACTCAAATACACTAAAATAAATCTGGCTAAATTATTTTGTCTTCTCTCATTTTTTTTTATCTTCAAGTAGTTTTTCTATACAATTCCTTTGAAACTTTGTTCTGTGACATTAAATGAAAAGAATTGTGTGCAAAGCAAGTTTAAACAGGAGAAGGAAGATTTTGCAAGAATTTATCACTTAAACTCCATTTCTTTATTGCAGTTTATTTGTTACAGAAATTCAATTAATCATGTTTGTAAATCAAAAGTCACGAAAGCATTGGAAGGAATTTTATAAAAGCAATGCAAAACAAAGAAATATAGATTATATTATTACGAGAAGGTAATTGATATTATTTTTTTTTCAGTTCAGATGAATTGTATTGATACTTCTCCTCTATATTTGAGCAATATTTATCTTTCATTTAATTTCGATAGTTCCACTATCACGTCTTTTAGTGACTATATTTGCTGCGTATTCCTAAAGCGACATTTTCAAAATTTGCTTTAAAACTTCTTCAATACTGCTTTCCAGTGCTCGTTCTGTTGAAAATGCTGAACCGATCCCACCAAACAAGCAATATGAGTTTAATGCCATAACTATGCAATTTTCCAGTCGGTCTTAATGATTAGCTTGCCCTGCACCAAGATATTTCAAAGTTAAAATAGAGTTATGTGATGACAAAGGTCGATCGAATTTTTTGACAGAATTTGTAGCAAGAGTTTAACGTGGGTTCCTGCCTGAAAGGCTTAACCCCACGGTGGCCCAAGCCACTTTAAGCGCCCTGGCGAGTTAGACAATCCCCACAGAGTAGGGGCCTAAACAACACCAGAGTCCAGAACGGTTTATTGTGTATGGAACAATAAACCCCACCGTGGTCAGTGGTGAGGCCTAGCTGCACTTGACTGTTCCACTTTGGCTAGGAACTTGCCAACCACAACCATCACGAGTACTCCCCGAAGGGCCGCACCCAAGCAGTCAGGACTCACAAATTGATCAACGATATGCGTTCAAAAAGGGTAAAAATTGCGCTCGCTTCCGCCATAAGGCTTCCACGGCGACGTTGATCAATTACCACCATTACCCGCAGGCATCCGTGACATATGTTCAAAAGTAAAATAGGCAAAAGGGGAAAAAGCCTTTCCGTCAAATCCTTTTTTTAATTTTTGCATGTATTAATTCTCAAGAGAGTTTTTAATTAATAGGCCAAAGGGAAGGCCATCCGTCAATTCCTTTTTGTATAATTAATTCTCTCCTGAGAAAATTTTAATTCCAACGACTTTATGAACAAAGTCCATCATACACCCGCAGGTATACGTGGCTTTGTGAGGCGACCCTCCTGACCCCCGTGGCTCCCAGTTTGTTTTACAAAGCCTTTGGCATACTTTGGGCAGATGTTAAAAACAACCGTACTTGCTTCGGATTCACCATAATTCCTTGGTTGCCAACACCATGAACTACTTTTCTTCGAGATATATAGGTTTCGGGTATTGCAATGACATGGCAGGGGCGATCTACCATGCACTCGCTAGATTACTACCTTCAACGTACTTAAACCCATTCAGAAAGTTCCTAGGTAGTAACCAGCTATTGAGTGAAGAACTCATCTTCCAGCCAACCCCTCCACCATCTCTTAGAAACTCGTCGCCGAGTTAGTAGCCCAAAACTTTAAACTCTTCTTAGCCGGCCGAAGCCGTTGCCCGGGGATCACCACTGGGAGGTGAGAGTTTCGGCACATCTATGCTCCCCATTAAAGCATAGTTTTATGACAACCCGATCGTTTACATCAACACAAAGAAATGCTCACAAAGAGATAATGACAAACTCTACAATTCCCGCCCGGCGTAGAAAACTAAAAGATTCAAACTATTCTATTTATTCAATGAAATGCGAGTTGTATTGTAAACGGTTTTTTAAAATGAGCTAAAATTACCACTAGAACCATCCCAAAACAGACACAACTTCTAACTAATTTCATTGGATTAAATTTCCCATTACTAAAAGCTATGCCATAAATTTTATTTACTTCCTTCATAACGAATTTTGCATACTTGTTTTCATTATTATTTCCCTCTTTTTTCATGGAAATATTTGTTTATAATAATAATTAGTAATTAAAAAATCGCCGATAGGTTTAAATAGAAAGCCATTTAACTTAAGTGTCAAAAAATTTAATTACAATTATCCCTAACTCTCAGTCACTACAAACTATTTGCATTATAGTGGAGCTATTAAATTTTGTACCATTCAAACCTAATTCCTTTTAGTACCTTACGCTAACAGGTATAACAGTATATAATGCAACACCCAGAACAATTTGAGATAGACACATCTTTATTATATGGATCGATTCCTATTCACCTTCTGAGCCCATCTAAGCGTGTCTGCCCGTTTGTGCGCTTTCGGTACGCTGACATGGTTTGGCTCCAACTATGGACTCTATTGAAACTCGTTCGGATAGAACCATTTTTCGCCCATTTTTCATGTAAAGCTTCATTTTGAAAAGACATTATATAAATAGCTGTAGAATTGTGCGAGATTTCTAAAGATGGACCGTGCCCCACTATAGCGCTTTTACTTCTTTTTATGGCATCCTACTTGAAACAACTCCACTTTTTCACTACACTACAACTTCACACTCCACTACATCAATCTACGCAGCAAATTTTGAGATATTTTGAAAAAATTGGGTATACAGACGTGTTTTAGATCAAGGATAAACGCTACTGAAATTGCCCATATCGCGTCTTAGTAGAAATAAACGACTGATACGACTAAACAAGATTATAGTTTTTTACGAAAAGAATGTATTTATGCTACTTTTTCTGGTCTCCGTATGTGGTCGCCACTGACTTCTATCACGTGGTTTGCATAGGGATGGATTGCTAGCAGTCAATATGTGGGTCGTGGCGGCAAGCCTATTTTTAGAGAAAAAGTGCGTGATATCAATTCATATTATAAATACTTTTTCCGGCTAAAATGACCGATGCTCTAAACTTTTTATTCCCTTTAAAACGCCCATATATACATAAGCATGCTTATGAATAAATCTTCGCCATTTGAAATTTGCAGAAAACATTGGAAGCGAAAAACTTCTAACAGAATCGATTCAAAGTTTAATACAAATGATCGCTTATCGCATCCATCTTTCCCATTAACAAAAACAAAATTTGCAATTGTTTTACCGCAGGAATACGAATAGGTTAAATTCGATGTAAGGCAAGGCAATTTTTATCTGCTTATTTGTACACATAATTTAATGCAAACATCATTTTTTTTCTCATAAGTAAAGCAAAAGAGGAAAGCTAACACAACCCTTAAACAACCCCGCACGACATATTCGCAATTTAGATGCATACGACAGGTTTAAATAAAAAATGCTTTACTTATGTCAAAAACACCATGAGAGATTGTACTTTGCAAATGTGACCACAAAAGAAATTCTCTTCACACACCGCATTACTGACATAGTAACCATTTTCTATACCTAGGAATAACATTTGAGTGCAGCATACTAATATGAAATGAAACAAAAAGAAAAAGAAAACCCAAAATTATACTTGATTATAGTCGACTTTTTTATACACACTTCATAACACAACAAATAAAATTTCTTTACTGTGCAGTCTTCGATGAACGTGGCCGATGCTCTCTATTTTTAAATAGGTATTGTGGGACCATCCATTGTCATTATTATATCCGTTATGGTTGACGAGTAGTGAACGTTGGTTACATTTAATCAAACAGTCGAGGCACTTTTCAAAGATAGGAATACAGCGGGCGATTTAATAAAACATTACACTTGATCGCTTGCAACAATATAACTTCATTAGAATATAAATTCTTTTGTTTTCTAGAAATCGTTATATGAGCGAGATCAGAAACTAAATTGGGCTGACATGATCCAACGGTTAATTCTATTGTCAAGAATTTGTCGTATTTTTTATCTATTTCAGTAATAAAATATATACAACTAGACTTTTACCATATAACGGCTTAAATCTACACAAAGGACTGTTTTTGAGAAGCTCCTTTAAAAATGGACCTTTAGATGGTCCAAAACTATCATAGAAAACTCGTATGCAGTCATACCGTTATTTTGGACAACCTAAGCTTTCGACGATGTGTACACGTATTTTCTCTATGAACGTGTATACGGGACGCGGTCAAAACAATTGTCCCAACCAAAAGAAGGGCTCAGATAGATAGACAGACGGAAAGACGAACTTGAAGTAGTTCTGATTCTTCTGAATTAGAAAATGATTGTGAGTCGATAGGTAAAAGGGGCGGGATCTAATCACTTAATCAAAGCTATCACGAGACTTTCTCGTACGGGCCGTGTCCATTCCGTACGCAGTAAGAACTGTGTGCGGCTATTCTTTGTGTGGCACACTGACATCCGTGGTACCCGTACATGTCGAAATCTGTAGTACATTTTTTGTGATTGGCACTAGGTACTATAGCGGTTCATGTAGGGATTTTCATTTTCTAAAGGGAAGTATACACTACTGCATCAATGATATTCACAGTGCACCACAAATTTTGGCCCTTCATAGTAGATGAATGCTCACTAAACAAGTCTGTAAGCAGACGACTTCCGCTGCTCTCATACAGAGCTCCCAACGACAGGAGCTGTCACTTACAATTGAGAGCCTGCATTTCACCTTGCGATACATCTTTGATACCATGGTATGTGATGTTCTAAAAAGTCCTGCTCACTACAAATAACATGTTTTCTTAGTTCTTTATTCACCGTCAATACTAATCGACATATTCATACTTTTTCTCCGTTGATAAATATATGTGTTAAGCCGCAAACCATAGATAAAATATACTTGCAATTAATTTTCCGTATATAGTTAGTTATTAGAACTTTCTTATGTACGCATATATATGAAAAAACTGTGATATAAATGAAAATTTGCCTTCACCTACATTTGTATAAAGTAACGGCCTTTAAGTCATAAGTTATAGCAATTTACCTGTGATTTTGCACATACACATTCGCATAAATACCCTGCTGTGGGAAATCTAATAAAATATTTATAATCAAATAAAATATTATTGCTTTCGCATAAAAGTATTTTTAGCAAAAGATATTTAGCATACATGTGCAAACCGAGCAAACGTATAAGCTTTTCGCAAACGCGTGTAGGTGTTTTGTATGCAAAGAACGTAAATCGCTAAGAGAAATATTTTGAATATAAACTGGTTTATAAGTAATAGGTGACCACCTCCTGAGATTTTGTATACTTTATCATTTATAATTGAATAAAAGCGTAAAAATAAAATTAAATTTGTAATAAGAAACCTTCTTCTTGCTTTCAATTTTTCATAACAGTTCCTTGATGTGAGCTTTTCGATTGGAAGGGAGCATTATATGTCTGCATTGTATTTTGAATAAAAGTAGAAGTGAGTAATTAAAATAACAATTCCTTTCGCAGCAGCGAAATGTATGACTTCAAAACCAATATGTAAGACCAAAATGTATGCATATAATACATACATATATATATATATATATATATATATGTATATATATATGTATGTATATATATATGTCGAAAATATTTAACCCGTATTATATATTTCGTATTATATACTCGTATAATATTTCTCTCGTATTGAACAACAAATGACTGCTTAATATGGTTCAGCCATATTGGGAGCAATTTTACAAATCAAATTACTGATTAACTGAATAAATGGAAAGCTAAACAAAATAAATAAGACGACATTATTTGTAGCAAGCATCTATCCAAAATAGGTTGGCAATATTTAAAATTTTATAACGAACGAGCAACGAGCACCAATTAACAACAAAAATAAGTAAGAAAATTATATTCGGTCGTTACTGAATCTGTCTTACTCATCACTCTCATCATTTTAAAAAATACTAAAAAAAGGGAAAATAACTATATATTCACAGTTTATAATATTGGGTACGCGCGGCTGATCTTTTCTATTTTCAAGTTGGAAGTGCAAATTTATATGGTGCATGTGTTGCACTTTATGGTTAACAAGCAAAAAACACGGACAAGAGACAGATTCAAAGTTTTTGATGCATAGGCGTGTCCCTTGACCGGTTTGGGTTATTTTCAAATTTTTTTGCAAACACACGAACAAAAAGACCTGCTTAGGTGCATTCCGAATTTGCCTTATAAAGGTATTGAAAAAAAAAAGAAACGGTTAATTCTCTTCATTTCTACGCAAGTACTACAGCAGCTTACGTAAAAATATACGTTAAAACTGTTGCACAATTTATCCGCTGCAGTTTTTCAGTAATGAGCAATAATGCTTCCAATGCTTTATTCCTCTTGAAAAACAGATATGTTCTCAATTTGCGTGGTACACTGTAGACCTGTCCTTCGGCCGATTTAGACCATTTGGAATACCAACCTACGTGCAAGAACTTCCAATGTTTCTGGCAAATTTGAAGCCGGTAGCTGCACTTTTAGGACGTGTAAAATGGACATTACAAAGACGGGGAGACGAATACGCTTAAGTCGGTTCAAAATTCCTGACAATTTTGAAGCCGATAGCTTCACTTTTGAAGCCAGGGGAACGTTTCAAGCAGATGTTAGGCAGAAGAGCAGATGGACTTGTTTAAGTCGATTCAAAATTTGGGGGTTTCTCTGGGTGTTGTGAACATTTTGTAAAATTCGTACATTTGTACACATTATTCTTCGGTGGTAGGTATAAAAAAGCGCTTTCGTCAGATGATATCTACAGATTTATGCATGCATTGCGTTTCTGAACTTGCTTTCACCATAACAGGAAGTTAGGAATTTGAAACCAATTTGTCGATTTAGAATGGCAATTGAAAATTGCTTGGTGATTAAATTTAAAAAAGAGAAAAACAATTTGAAGACAAAAAACTTTTTAGAGAATTTACGTCAACGAAAACGATAATCTCGAAATTGGCGGATAACGATCCGCTTTCTGGTCGCTCAATATTGAGCCGGTGCAAAAAAAAAATCAAATATACAACTTGAAAGCCGCTTGTTTAAATTTAGAATCCAATCTTGTTATCAACAAAGTAATGCACTAACTGTAGAGTATTGCGCAAACCTCGTGAATCAATAAGATGTGTAACCAACCATCCTTGTAAAGGCTAGATCGAAGGATTTGCACTATGAACCGTTGGAAGATTTACCTTATTTCCTCTTTCTTTGTTTCTCTAGCCTTCTACGATATTTGTCTGTTACTAAAAACCTTACGGATATGTACGTTTTTCAAGTGCAAAAATTGTAGCATAGAAAGTATATGAGCATATTAAAAACTTATAAAAAATTGCTTTAAATAAATTGGAGGAGTATCGCTGGAAAAAATATTGAACTTAAGAAGGATTATAAGATACAGTTTGCGCTTTACGAATTATTGTATATATTTATATATCTGCATTTTCTTCCGTATGTACGTACCTACGTTAATTGAAGTAGGGATTATCCGCCGCGCTTTATTCTAGTGCAAGCAAAGCCCCCAATTGTACAAAGCTATCGTATATTAGCATATTTATCTTAAAAATATATTCTTTTGAGTCTCAAGGAATTTATTATGAGCAATATGATGATGACTACTATTCCTACTAAAAATTTTATCTTATGTTACTTGAAATATTTCGATATGATTTTTATATCCTATACGACTTCTGATATTAGAATATATTAAGTTTGTGCGGATGCATGCAACACCCAGGAAGATTTAAGACAGGCCCGTGATGGTTATGCGGAATAACTTTCTGAATCGAATTAAGCTTGTCGTGCACGAACGTTATTAAAAATGGTACGAATCAAATCACCTTCTCGATCACTTCCCATACAATGCCCTACTTCGAAAAGTAGTTATGGAAACAACGGTGGGCTGGGGACTGACCGACGATACTCTTTTTACTTGTTCTTCTTTAATTCGATTAATAACGTTTCCTATTTACAAAATATGTTAATTCGTACGTTTTATAAACAATCTATGTGGCATAGGACCTGAAGGAATAAAGTTTTATTTCCTTTTTCTAGCAATTAGGGAGCCATGCCAGCCACATGGTTTAGAAACAAATAAAAATAAAATTCTATTTTAAATTAATAGAATAAATAATTTTTATTGGACTTAGTTGGCTTTTATATTTTTACTTTTATATTACAATAATTTACTACTTTAGATACTTTTTTTTCAAGTTCAAGTATGTAATTTCCGCCAAAGTACAAAGTTATTGCAGTTATTTCACGAATAATTAAATTCATTTTTCAATGGAAGATCTTGTAAGGTGGAAAAATTGTTACAAAAAAGTCGGCATGTCAAAGTTTTATACTTGTGTTAAAGCTGAGAATTTTTAATTAAATTTGTATTTCAATTTTCCACGAAAATTTGTTTAAAATTAAAAAAGAAATCTCTGAAAAGTCTATTGTATCGAAAATTAGTTCACTTATAAAATATTAAATTTGATTTTGCATGATTAATGTACAACGAAAGCGTCGCTAAGCCACACACCATTCGTTCATAATGGGTTTTTTAAATCAATTTATTGATTCAAAGCGAAAAAACTAACACTCCTGAGCACTCCTTACTGTTTGTCGGTGTGTTTGCTAATTAGCATTTCTAAATATGTTGCCTACATTTAAGAGTCACGTTAACTTACAAAAAAATCTTTCGATTACACAAAATTCTTTCCTTTTTTTGGAATTTTCTTTTAATATGTTTTCAGGCCTTATTAAATAGAGTATATATGCTTAGTTGAGGATAAGTAGTAACTACATTTTCACATATTTAATTACAAATTCAATTTAAAATTCTGGTACACATTATAGTGTAACATAGTTTACTAAATTTGTGGAAAATAAGAAAGAAAATTTCTTCATATTTTTTCGCCATTTTTTTTTTTTTTTTTAAGGCGGCACATAGCCTGTTCATACATATGCGTACGCTTACAAAAGGCACTAATTGAATGTCATTGTGTTATATTAAAATACATATACACCGGCAAACATATATACCAATGCAAACTTTGAAAGCAACGGATGTTATAATGTATAAATGTTACAGCCCATGTATAAAAGGAAAACTATATACATAAAACAAAAGTAGACCAGACGGCTGTAGAGATGTGCTACGAGGCAAGCATTCGAGTAGAAAGGCGGTTGTTACTTTTGCAAAAGACTCGGCAAAAAAGAAAAAAAGACTAGGAAAAATAAAATAAAATTATTAAAGTATATTTACGAGTACATGGAAGGTTTCTGTCTAGAAATAAAGTATCTTTTTAGTTATGTTAGTGAATGAAAGAAAAACTGCAATTGTTTAACCATGAAAGTGGAAAATCCATCTATAAGAAAATATTACGTTAACAATTTTCACATAAAAAAAGGTAGCAAAACTAGAAAATGTTCGATATCCGTTTTAGAGTTGTGTTTTGGGTACTTGGCCGTTAAAGGTGAATATGTATAATACACTAACAAAAATGCTTCCGTGCTCTCCAATCGTATAAACGTGGCGTTAAGGACACATTTTAATTAAATTTTTCATACAGTTATCATAAGGTTTACACCAACTTTTCAGTGGACACCTTATAAAAAGAACGTTTAATTGTTGGAAGCCTATTTGAGGACGAATTCGATTTAGCAATACGAATAAAAACTAAGCTGATCAAACTACAGATTGATTTATTATTTTAATATGGCTATTTATATTTTATGTAGACACCCTCTTTATGAATTCTTTCAAACAGAATGAAAAAATTACTACATACTCATTCGGTCAATTAGAGAAATTCTTTATCCTCAAACGAAAGGACAAACTGCTACTACTTTATTGCTCTGTAAAAAAGGAAAGAAGAAAGTCAAAGAAATTGTAACTATTTTCAATGACTTTTGAATGAAGCTGTACTGAGAGCAGTCAGACAATTAAAAAAAATAAAACGATGTAGTGGCAACTAGAAAACGTTATGACATAAGGGATATTTAGAGACGCAAATACGTGCATGTACGTTTGTTATAAAACGTCTTAAATAGAAATATAAAAAGAGACAGGAGAGAGAATACAGTATCCATGAATACAAATTATTTAAATAACATATATTGAGAAAAATCCCATTTAGCAAAAAAGTTTGTTAACGAAAACGAAAAAGATTTTAGAATTTTAAAACACTTGCATATTCCCCGATCAGTACATAAACGCATAGGCATGCATGTACATTTCTCTTGTATGTGTAATACGAAATCAAGTTTCATACAAACAATGGCTTGAAGAAAAGCCTTAAAAAAAAGGAAAACAGCATATGACGTCCATAAAAACATTGTCAGCAACAGTAGAAAAAACAAAGCTTATACACAGAACGACAGCATACAAACATACATATTTGCTTTCTCACTATACTTTTCATACTACTTATTGTTTAACGACAATAAGGCGACAAGTTGCGTATTATCAAGATTTATATATTATAAAATGTATGTGCTTGCATAACATTCATTTATCCCTTTGTATTCAAGCATATAACGTTGGCAGTCACGGCATACCCGCCATGATGCACTGCTTGCATATTAAACACATATGATGGTTCAGTTGTTCCTCTCCCGCTCTTTACCTCTTTATTCTTCTTTCTTTCTTTTTTTCCTTTTCCTCACATGTTGTGTCATCTTCTTTAATTCTTGACTCGCACTCCTCTTGTTGATGTATTTGTGTATTAAACGATAGCTAAGCCGTGAGTATATAGTGCAGCTTGTGCCTGACCAAGTAAATTTTATATATTGTAGGAATGTCAGTAGATCATGCACGCGTGCTACTATGAGGTTAAAAATTTCAAGTGTTTTGTGTCTCGTAAAGCACTTTTATATTTGTCACCTTTTACTTTTAGAGAAACGAAATTGTGTAAAACTAAATTCGTTTGCACTATTTTAAAAATAAAATATTGATGTCTTGAGAATATGTTTGGTTGCCATTTAAAAAAATATTATTTTGTTTGTTCCCGGAAAGATGGACAATAACATGTAGGTAACACAATAAAAGCGATATGTTTGGTTACTGTCAATTTTAAATATGTATAAATCTTAATATCTTTAAGGATGTTTTACAATTTTTCACATATTTGTAAACCATTTGAAAGTTTGAAAGTTATTACCAATCAATCGAAAGCTATGCAATGTTTACAAGGTAAAAGCAAGCCAACGTGTATACTATAATTTTCATGCGATTAAAAGTGTTTAAAATTTCATAATACATTGGATCTGTGGCATACATATAGATTGCAAAATGATTTAATTTTTAAAGGTATATTTTGTTTCATACCTCCATGAAAACGGTTGCTTTGTTTTGAGAAAAACGCAAGGTGAGTTAATTTTTTATTACATTTCCTTATACACTGAATACAACATTTAAGCATGGACGTATTTTGTATTTGCCCTATCGTTTATAATGTATTACATATTAGTCGTTTGCAAAAATTTTGAACCGTGACTTCTGCAGGTAAAAATGGCAAAGAAATAGGAAATATCAGTGTACATAACGGTTGAATACAGGAGTTTTGACTTTCTTCTACGTAAAATAGCAGCTTTCATTCCGTACTGTTAATTTAATTAGCGTTCAAAATTCTTCTTCTTGCAAATTCATTATTTTTATCGTTTATTTGAAGAAACCTGTTGCCGAAGCCCAGCAAACACGTTCAGAGGTTTATGGTGATGCTGCTTCATCATATTTCACTTGCCGGTTTTCGTTTCAATGATTTAAAAGAGGCGACATTAATTCACTGAAAATGCCACTTGTTGTAAGAATTGTACAGAATACACGATTGTAGCTCGAATGGCAAGTTGTGTCACACCCAGCGTACTCATCAGACATGACATGTTCCGATTACCACTTGTTAAGATCGGTGCAGCATAGTTTGGCTGGCACACGTAAAGCTGAAGAAGTACGAAAATGGGTTGGTGGCCGTATCGCTGCGAAAGCAATATAATTTCTTTCGACATGATATCGCCTTGTTGCCCCAAGTATTGTAAAATGTTTTAGAAAATGATGGACGCTATTTTGATTAATATACATTGTACCAATTTTCTACAGTGAAGGATTTTACAAGTAAAGAATGGATCAACATTTTTGCAAATATCTAGAAAATATTTTGCGGTACCCTCTAAATGGTGGGCGCAACAATTATTTCTATTAATTAAATAGGATACATTTCATACTTGCTTACATTTAGGATTGTTACGGAGAAATTTATTTCATATTTTGCTTTTAGGCTTATAATGTTGTCCTCAAGGTCGCCTAGCACCCGTGGATTTTATTATTTTACCTAAATTTCTAAAAATAGTATGTAATTTATCTCTGTGTTTGCTTAATAAGTTTATTTTCAAAGTCGACTTCTCAACGCAAATATTATTAAATTATTATAGCATATTTTAGAGGATATTTTTGGTAAAGACTATGGTAGATAAACAACCATAAAATGTTATTAATTTCAGTGGTATTTACATATTTTTGTTATATAAGGATTAGGACTTGATTTGCTTGTCGAGAAGCAACAAGAAAAGAAATAGGGATGAAAACATAGAAGAAAAGCATTTCTAACAATACAATGGTGTATAAATATATGTTTACATGCCTTTGTATAAGCATTGGTGTTTTTTTTTTTTTTTTTTTTTTTTTTTTACTTTTTTTTGTAAGCGCGACGTAATTTTCTAAATGCGATTGCGTACAGAAAAAAGATCATAAAATAAAAAATAATAAATGTATAAAGCTTTTACTGCTTCTTATATAAGTAATTTGTCTTTGCACGTGGAAAGTGTTGGTTGTGCTTTAAAATGCTCTTAAAAATGGAGCGTAGTGACATGAATTTTTAATTAAGAGTTGTTTTACTCTGCTTTTACTCTGTAGCACTAGAAACACAGCAGAACACTAGTGGCTTTGAATTTCAAAGATACGCTTTTATAGTAAGGATAACATAACAAATTAAAAATTGAAACACTACAATTCTATTAAAAAAAGAAACAAGCACAACAACAAGAAATCACATAAAATCCAAAGCCACCAAACGGTTTGTGTGTTAGCATAGATTCTATTAATGAAACTAAAAAAACTTTCATGACAATGTTTTCCATAAACTATGCAGAACATGATATAGCAAGTAAATATTGGAATTCTCAAGAAAACGACATTGAACTGCACACAAAGCATTACCAGCAAAGAAGTTGGTCGTTAACCAAAGCAATGATGCGATTCAGTCAAACAAATAAGAAAACGCTGGAAATAAAGGGCTTACGTTAGAACTTGGAATTTATTGACAAACCTTATAAAGACGAGAGAGAGTAAAAGCTAGTTAAAACTGTTAGGGTTTGTAGACATTTAGAGAGTTTGAAAATGTTCTCTAATGGATCAAAAGGGACAAACCGCAGGTGAAGTAAGAAGTCATGTAGTTATTCAAATCTGAATATATGCTGACACCCACAGCAAACCACGGGTGGGATTTTCAATATTTACTCTACATTATATGGAAAAGAGTTCTATTGACCAATATTTAAGATTTCTTGTCAGATAAACGGTAGAAGTCTAAAGAATTTTTAATGAATTGATATGGATACGATAAATCGATTAACATAAAAGATTACTAATGCTTCTTCCTTTTATCTTACGCAAGTAAAAACAATGTAGTACGGCGCGGCTCATGTTTAAAAGCTTTACACCTCCCTACAGTTATTCATATAACGACTTTTAAAAACAAGGCGACAGGCGTCAGTATACCAAATTGCATGAAAATATCTCAGATTGAATTAGAAGAGACTAATTCGCAATCACGTTGTAAACACTAGATTATCATTTACGTCCATAACAAAACAGCAGATCACTGTAGTACAAAACCACTAACGAAAGTCAACCGTTGCCAATGCTATCATTTAAGCCAAAAACCATCACATTTAAAACTGTTTTGCAGATACTACAAAGAAAAGTGCAGGATATAGCAATATAGCGATTATCGACCTTCCCCTGAAGACTCATTTACTCATTTCCGTATAAACATTAGATCGTTTCCGAATCCTATGTGCGGCGATTGTTATAACAAGCTGAAACCTATAAGGTTGTAGTCCCTGCATTTAGTATAGGTAGTATAATTTTAAGAATTACGGACGAAATTTAGTCGCTTAAATATTATTATTTGGGAGAAACTTTATATTCAACTTTGATATAATTAATTTTTCATCAAATAATTTATTAATCTTCTACCTCTATATAGGATTCCTTGCATTCAATGTCTGAGGTCCCAAGAAGAACCACCCATATACACAACAAAACCAATCTAAAATGGCCAACAAGTTTTTGGGCTTTAATTCTCAATATGCAAGATTTGCGACAGCTTTCAGCTATACACTAACTAAATTACATATGCAATTTGCCTAAGCTTATTCTGGTTTTGTGGTGTATGTATTGGCCCAAGTATTAAATTTATATCTGAAATTTGTTTTTGGTTGAATTTTCTACAAAATTATCTTTTCTCAATTTTATTCCATTCGAAAATCGTAGTCAATAATCGCAAATTACGTATTCATCCTAGAACATATATGCTTGATAACAACCACCGCAACGATGTCAAGAAAATTTAAAGTTTTACAACCTTGAGCTTAACCATTTGGTATTTATTATTAAAAGATTTATAGAGATATACTGATATTTAAAAAATTTCATTTTTATGGGAAGACAGAGATCGAAGAAAAATTTTAAAGAGATTTATTACTTTTCAAAGAAATAAAAATGAAAAATTATATTGCTTTTTATTTAATTTGCAAGTTGCATTAAAAGGCAAAATCTTTTAGAAAATCCTAAGACAGCCTTAAAATATGCCATAAGTGCAAGTAAACTTTTTGGCAAAAGGTAAAAAGAAAAAAATTTCTGCTTTTATATCATTATTATTATTTATTCAACCAAAAAAAGATTAGCTGCAGTAGATGGAATACAAGTAATTTAGAATGAATAAGGTAGGGCGCAGTTCAATAAAAAATAAAATGGAACTTAAATTCTGGTTATTCTAAATAACCATCAGCACATAAATCGAGCTTGTTTCATTTATTGCGTATTCAATGCGACAAGCAGATAACGTCCATTAGTGATTTCATTTTTATAAAGTGTAAGAACAATATGTGCTCGTGAGTGGTCGAATAGGCAAAAGATCTCGATTCAATAGTCGGGGAATCAAATGTCAAGTGCAGTAGAGTTTTCAATAAAGCCGCTAGCCTTACATACCAGTGCTTTAACGCTTCGGTTTTCAAATATATTTCTCTTACTAACGCTTAGTAAACCCTCGCTGAGCTTTCACTCTATTACTGGAGGCTTGGGCCTGCAACTTAACATACAATTTAGAATCATGTGTAACCCTAGACCTACGAAGCTCGAAACGGAGTACGACTTAAGGGTTTCAACATAATAGTCCACTCGTGTTACATAGAACGTTGAAGTGCTTACATTTTTTTAAGTTAAGTGACGTGTGATTATATTTACATCAACCGTAAAGTTTGGAAAGGTCAGAACGCATACGCTTGCCCTGCTCCTAGGTATCGAACGAATAAAATAACGTGATGCGCAAACAATAGGACTTTAGAAAATTGTACGCGAAGTGGTAAGTCATTAGTATTTAAATAAAAAGTAACGATCCCGAAAGATTCCCTTGCAAAACCCTAGATATGATCGTATACGCCGTGATGTACAACAACAGGCTTTGTGTGCGGCCAGGTTAATAAGACTAAAATTATGCATCTAAATTACTAGGGCAAGCAGTAAAATAGAATTTTTGTAAAAGAAGTTTATGATCAGCGCTATCAAAAGCCTAAGAAAATTCATTGTAAATAGCATCGATTTTTTTACCCATAGAGGATCCATTGTAAACATGACAAATAAGTTGCAGTACGGTCGTCATAGCTGATCCATTTTTAATAAAATAAAACCATGTTGAGACAGTGATAAGATAGACACCAGTAGCGGTCGCAATGTATTCACTGAAAGCTGCTCAAATGGCTTAGGTAGGGTAGCCAATTTAGGAGTCCCTCTTTAATTTTTTAAAATGATGCTATGGTTTTCTGCTCACTAATCATAATCTATTGCCGGTAAATGTAAAAAAACTTTCTATGCCGGAATAACAACTAATTCCAGTCCAGGGGAAGAGACATCATTGGCTGCCTAATTTTAAACCTGTTGCTGCTTGCCACTGGTTTACTCTCTGTTAACCCGCAAACCATTAGACCTATCATTCCCTAAGCAATCATTAGTTACTGAATCGTACGTATTGCATCGACCATCCTCATTTTCAGAATTTTAGCTAACGATAGCAGAGCAGGAGCTATCAGCACTGGACATTTCAGACGAAGCCGTCATCACCCTCAACATCTCTTTTGCTAGTGTGTGAGCACAAGCGTTTCAATCCGAAACGCGAGGAGTAACAAAACTTAACACAACTGTCGAGATGACGAAGGGGATTTGGAGTCAACGCATTTGGAGATAATCACATTCGTTCATACTAACTTCAACACTATTAGCAAAATCTCTTGGCAGAACGCGGGGTACATTTACGATACGATATCAACTCCTGAAGATTCAGCGCCCATTTAAGCGTCTCTAATAATGATGTCAGGTGTTACAACCGTAGGGCCGCAAGTAGACCCCTGCGAGTGCGTAGGCTTCTTATCTGAGTCCGAAGACGCAAGAGATGACGTGGCGATCAAATAGCGTGATAATTGGCTCACTCGCACCGCCAGAAGACTAACGGACTAGCCACATTGCCATAGCGAGGAGTTTTTGTATTTGTATGATGTAAATATCTTATGATATCTATTCATGATCTGGTTATACATTATCCTTACGATGAAGGTGAAGTGAAGGCACCTCCTCCTTTTTTTCAAATTCTTGCTTTTTACGTCAATATTTGCATTACCCAAACTAGAAATTCTTCACGATTATGAAGTTAGTCACTAGAAATTTGAAATCCATTGTCATTGGATTGGTAGGAAGAGGGGCGGAATAAACGTGTATCCAGAAAAGTGAAACGATTGTATGTTCTCTACTATCCATTCAGACGATAATGTATACGTATTTAGGTTTAAAGTAACAATAGCAATACAAGCATAGAACCCTTTACATTGATAATAGATCGTGTTCCATCATGTTATTTATTCTTTGTTAAGAGTTCATTTTAAGTATGGCAACTTGTAAGTGCATTGCTTGCATATATATACACAAACACATATACATATATGTATATATATATATATATATATATACAACAAACTAAACATATTGATGCACATTTCGTGTGCATCAATATATTTGTTTGACTATTATCTGTTCATGTGAGCATTTGTTTGAATTGTTGTGTGCTTAACAGTGTCCAAATAATCACATAGGGATTTTAATAGGTATCCACCTTTTTACAGGACTTCAAAGCAATTGCATTATCTTCCTTTATATACCTCCATAAGGGCGGATACGACTACGTTTACATTTATTCTTCTCTCGCAAGCGCTTTAATCATAAAAGTTGCCTGCTGCCACCTTAACTGGTTGGCATTCATTCAATTGCACAAAAATTAGCAGGATGAGTTAAGTTATTGAGGTTTGCAAGTGTATTTTTGTGCGGATAATTTTCTCTTATGTTCTCTTCTTTGTTAGGTTATAACATTAAATGACTACAACTATAATATTATATACCAATTGTGTATAACTTTGCTAAGTGGTAATATTGATGCGTTTGTAGACCAGCACTAGGGCTATTAATATGATGTGCATATGTTTATGTACGTGTATGTGATATTAAGCCAATAATGCAAAAATCCATTTAGTGTTATTATCAATGCCGGTTACACACATAAAATTATTTCGACGAAATAAAGCGACATGAGTGACACTTAGTTTTTCATAGATGGAAACATGATATAATATGTTCGTCCGAACCAACTTGCAAAACAAAAGTACACAACTTTTTTATTAGTTTATTTTCCGATTGTTTTCCGTAATAAATGAAACAACGTTTTTAATCATTAAAATTTCGTCAATATTGAAAAAAAAAGAAAAAAGAAGGAAAAGAATCAAGCAGAATTTGATCACACTCTGTGATTAAATAATGGAAAATATATCTCAAACGCTATCATACAGTTTAACAAACATGTACACACATATACGTATGTGTTTTCAACAATTTTATTTCATAATATTTTTGCAGTAAAGTTGTGAGAGAGAAAGCTTAAATCTATAACAATTTTGGGCATTCCAAAAAACAAGAAGAGTGCAACAAATGGTCCTATAGCAATATCAAGAGCAATACCAATATTTTGTAATATTGTAACACAACAACAATAACTTGAGCAAAAACCAACGGCATATGGTCACTGATGACTACCTTGGTGCACGCACACGGTGTGATAGCAGGCAAAGCGGCAAATTCCATACATTTGTGGGGAAATGTTGGGAAAATCTAACAACAAAGCAGAACGCAAAAAATGAATGTTTAAAATGTAAAACAAAACCTTGTGGCACAACAACGATTTTTGTTTCTTTTTGTCTGTCTGAAGGGGGGAAGGGTGAATGGTGGGTTAGAACATGCTTCAACTTCATCCTATGCCACACGAAGCTTTCGCAACAATATTTGCATATGTTACGATTTGTTGTATGTAAAGCCATCCATTGGAGATATAAAATGTGTATCGGGCATCGGCATTAATCGTAGCATGCTTTCAGGTGTGCGGAAAATAAGTTACGTGAATTGGTGCTTTAAAAATACATCTTCTAAACTCCATGTCTGTGCTATATGCACAAACAAACATGTTATGTAAGCAATGATAAAAAAAAATTGAATATTAAGGGCATACAGGAAATTTATGGGTGCGTTTTGCATTTATTTTTAGATATTTTCTTCCACGCTCACACACTTTCACTGTTTGATCTGCGTACCTTCGTTAGCAGACAAATGCTCTCCCAATAGAAAAATTTTTTACCTTCGTTTTTTTTTTTTCCAAGATATTTGCGTAAACATTCTAATCGTTTAAAAATTAATTTTGAAAGAATTTTACGACACTATTAAGATTTTGAGTGTTGCCTTGATATAACACATCAGATTTTTTCAAAATGCTTGGCCTCTTTCAGCCTTTTTTTGTTAGAAGCTCCGTTTTTTTTCTTGTTTCGCAAGAAAATTTTGATTTCTAACGGAACTTTAGCATTTGTGCTGATTAATTTAGTCGAGTTTTATTGATTTTGATTAACAGCGGTAATGGCTCGACGCTGCCATCGTATTAAATGTTATAATAAAGGTTTTGATTTAATGTCATGGGCGTAAACGTAATTTAATCATTTCATTATATTTTTATGCTATATTTTATAAATATCCAAAAGTGTTACTATAAATATATTTAAAAAGTAAGGCGATGCGTATGCTAGTACATGAGGTAATAATGGGATTACTGATTATTTGTGTTCGAACAGAGATTTGCTTGAAATTACGCTCGCATTCTACGTATAAATATAAAATATTCAATATGTAAGGCTAGGCCTTGATTGAAAAATTTTAATCGACAAAAAAGGCGAACGACCTAACAAAAGGCATTTGTAGCCTCTTTTGCACTTTTTTATAATAACATCATCAAGAAAACGTGGAAAAAATAATCTTAAATAAATTTAAAGAATTGATTTACCGAACACAATGACAATAAATGAAGCACGAGGCAAATATGGCAGCATTGTTGAATTAATAAAGTAAACAGTTATATATGTTTATTTTTTCGCATTTTTCACGTCCCCTCAAAAGCGACAATATCCTCCATTTAATTATTTTTTTTTTTTTATTTACAAAAATATATGTTAATTAATAACTTAAGTAAAACAAGCCGTGCTAAATTATGGTTGATACGATTTCTCAACAGTTTCTTAAATTATCATGTGATGTTAGTGATGTAGACCTTGTGTGGACTTTAATTCTTTTGATTACGAAAACATACAATAATTTCAACGTACGTATACTTTCCAACATCTCTTCCCGAGTTATGGGAGAAAATTTTTTTTAATTGAAACAAGAAAATTGTCTTAGCCGGTAAAGATCGATCCCTTAATACCCTACGCTGTATTTCGCCTAATACAATGACTCATTCGTTCTCATAACTAAATACCAAAAATTTCCTGTAAAGGTGTAGTCTTCCTGAAAGTCCCTAAAAGAGAGTAGGCATAGGATATGAGCCGGCGTAGTCCACATTTAGCAAAATTAATTTTTTTGGCTAAAGATCTTTTTCTTCTTCATCGTTTTTCGTTACAAAGTAAAAAAAAAATTAGACATTGTTGTCATAGAAATGTTCGGTTTGGTTTGAACGAGAATCCGTTTGTTTGATGGTGCATAAAACTAAACTAACATGCTCTGCCCGCAATTGGTGCGGTTGTCTCCAATTTCAAATTGCTATTAAGGAGCTATTTTCACCACAAAGTGTTAAAAATTAAAATTAATTATTAATTTTTGCTAGATAAAAGCTTGTCTCGGAGTTCGGACCGAAGCACACATGGGGAAGACGTTCGCAGAATTAGCCTGCCGTCCGCTTCTATTATTATCAAAGATTATTTGTAACAAGTTTGTTAATAAGTTTTTTGTATTTTCTGAGAAAATTGACATTTAATTCAAAAATAAGCTTATTGCCAAGCTGAATAATCGAAATATTCATCCATCATCACTGCTATTAGCTCTTATCGACTTGTCTACGGATATTCTCGCGGTAAACACTTGGCGGTTTCTACGCCCAGCGATCATCAATCCATTTTCCCAGATTTTCAACTTTTATAATTCGCTAAACTGCTAAATATTGCTACATCGCTCTGAACAACTGGTAAACAGACGAAGCCACGTCTGGAGAATAAGTAAAGAAATAAAACTTCCAACCCAAGTTGAAGATCACTTCATTTATTACTCTTGCTGTCGTTTTTGACTAGTTTGGCTTGATATCGCACAGATGTAACCTTCTTTTTCAACAAGTTCGCAATGGATTGTTTCTTTCCAATTCTATCAAATTGAGATTTATAATTTTCAACGTCTCAAAAATTAAGGTTTTTTGCAAGAAATGCCGTAAATCTTTCTTTAAATGTTTCATTGCTTGCTGCGATTTTCCTCTGATCCACTTAATCCATTTCGTAGTTTTAGTTGCATTTTTTCCATAGCAAATAGTACCGTAAACGTTTGCTTATGTCCATCTCTAAGGATTGCATTATACACTGAACAGCAGCTTTTAAACAACTGAACCATACGACCACTAATGTCTAATTTACATGTAGCCAAAGTTTCAGGCAAACAAATCGCTATAGACGAATTTTCTAAGACAAACAGAACTTGCTCACACTCCTATTACATTTATTTAGAGTTATATCATAAAGACATTTATAGAGCTTAATACAAGTCGTTCAGACTTTCAATCGATCTTTAATAGGCTGCAACTTTTTGATAAAAACTTTTAATTTTTTCTCGGCGTCTTTTTATTCTTTCAGTTAGTTACTAAAGAAGAATGACTTTCTCTCTTTGAAAACTTGCAGAAATTGCAAGCAGAAAACATTTGCACAAATATTTTCGTCTTCATTGTCGAGGTGTTTGGGTTTGACAATTGCAACAACCGACAGATGGACAGGATTCGAAAACTTTTAAGCATTTTATTCTGATCAAAATGTTGACTTTATTTACGAGCAAAAAGAAAATTAGTATTCTTTCTTCTAATTATTATGAAGGGCATACAAATTTTTGAGAAGTAATTTTACAGAGTTGAAACTGCTTCGAAAACGTATGTTTGATATTTGATCACACTATATAGGGGCAATATATGTGACGTAGTATCCGCACAATATGTAAGTGCTTGTTAAATGACGCCTAGGTTGACAATAAGGTCATCGTCAATGTTGGCGTCAACGCTGATAATAATGTAAAAAAAATAAAAAATAGTACAAGAGGCATCGAATGCGGTGTACATGCATTTACGTACATAAATATCATATTTGTATTTACCCAATATACAAATAAACACGTGAAGAGCGAAAAAAAACAGAGCCATATAAACAACAAGTAGCTTCAAAAGCGTCATAGAGCAATGTAATTAATAACAGCATTACATTTGATTGTCTGCATATCGTAAATTAATTTTCGTAGATAGTCTGCTTATTTACCGAATGTTACTTTAATGAAAATGTTTTTCTTCTTTAAATACATGTATTTATTGAGTAAGGAATTTTGCACCAATATTATACAGTTACAGCTAATTTTCCTACACATTTAAATGTCATTTAGAGTATTTCACTTAAAAGAATTACTCATACGAATTAGTGTATCGAGCTACACCAGAAGTTTTAGATAAGACTCTATAGCAAGAAATTACATTAAGTTCTTTCTTATCTTTCCAAATGACAGATTTTCAACCCGTTTTTGTTTAGAGAAGTACGAATCATTGAAGGTTTTTTGAATATGTTTAAGCTAACCGTTATCGAATGCTTGTCTAATTATTATTAAAAGCATTTTTAGTCTCACGACTAAAAAATTACTGTTTGTTGGTTATCTCAACGACGGGCCTGCTTAAAGCTAACAACCGACTTTATCGCTTTCTTTAAAATGTAGTTTGTAGTATAGACATAGCTCGAAAATTTGATAATTCTCGGTAATTCTCCTCTTCCGCTGGCAAATATGAAATAAGAATTTGCGTAAAAAAATGTTTTCAAATATTTCGACCAATTATGCAAATGTTGACTTAGAAATGATATAGCCGATCGAGTATTCCATCATATATGCTACCGCACAATTAACACTAGGTTCCACCAAGAGGTGTTAAAAGATATTTTTCAAATTTCAATTTAAGATTATTCGCTTAGTTTAATCATTTTTCCACAATTAATTTATTGAATTTTCGTACAACAGCTCTTAAATTAATTCAGGGACATTATTTTCCATTGGCTTATTCTGTATACAAAGATGTGAATATGGTATACATATTTCTAGCATTAGGGGTTTTCGCACAAAATTTTAAAGAAAGGTGAAGACAAAGTACACATGCACGGCGCGTTACTTACGTCATGGAACTGACGACTGGCAGAAAATTGGCAGAAATTTAGCGGAAAACCGATCAATGGGTTAACGGATTCAAAATGTCGCGAGGAATTTGGGTTATGGTAAGTCGCTTTTAAAACGATCTATAAGCGGATTATTTACGGAAGGCAAAATCAATCCAATCAGTCCTAAGAGAGTCGCAAAAGTCAATGAAGTTCGAAGTCAAGAATATCGTAAGTGTAGAATTCTGTGGAATTGATGAAAGCTCAGAATCTGAAAGTGAAGTTGAGTTAAGTGATGTTTTCGTATATGACAATGAACCCGTTAGAGATTATGAAAGTTAGTCCTCAAGCACTAATGAAAAGGAAGACAATTTGAACGCAAGTAGAGGAGGAAACAAATGGAGTTGTTGACGCATTCTGAAGACGATAATGAAAAAAGTATTGAATGGAACAAATGATTTAAATTGCGGTTGATTAAACAATTTGAAAGAAGATCGAAACACGTTCCTCTCCTGGCAGACTACATCTTTATACCATTTACAAAGATGTATCTGGTCCAAGTAGACACCCCAAACGAAATATTACGTAGGGCAAAGTAAAGGGTGTGAAGATAAATTCAAATTTAACTAGCAAAGACACCTACCATTTCTGTTAACAAAACTATGTTAACGACTTAGCGGAGCTCTGTTAAATAATTACAATTGAGATATAGTTGGATTTGAGAGCCTACCTCGTCCACATTAAAAAAAGGAAAATATTTTTGTGGACATTTCGTGAATCTATATGAAAATACCTTTGAAACAAACTAAACAAATTCAAATTCTGCCTGTAGGAGCTATTTTTAACGGTGTTTTGAAATTTGGTATGTTAGCGACGAATGGATATGGAAAAACATGCAAATTTGAGACTCTAGTGTGGCCTAACTAAAAAATGTCGCCTATATTCATCTATATCACGTGAATAGGAATAAAAGTACCTGTCGCCTATATTCACCTATATCACGTGAATCTATATAAAAGTTCCTGTCGAAAGGACAAAAAAAAAAAACCATACTTTTAATGCACCGTTTTTATTGAACAAAAAACGAGATCCTCCATTTTTATTGAATATCATGAGCCGAAGTTGCTTCATGAAAGTGCTACGATATTAACTTGATTGTTTGATTCTGTCGTTTTGAAGCTAGTTGAAGCCATTACTGGCCTCGGGAGAACCATTGCCACTTTTTCACAAGCTCTTCGCTGGCCAAAAAGCTTTTGCAAAATGAAACTGTCTTAATTGGAACTATTCGTCAAAATGAGAACTACAAAAATATAAAAGGATTATATGCAACGCTTTACAACACAGCTTTATGTATCGAATTACAAGCTGTAAAAGCATCCCGAACAAAAAAGAGCTTCTGCGGAGTTCAAGACATAAATCTATAACAGCACAAAATCTGGGCTCGAAACGACAGACTAAATGGCGAAAAGTAATAGTGTGAAATGTAACTGGCGTAGATGGCCTCCGCATATATTTTACAACATCCTCGATGTAGCCGGCATAAATGCATGCGTTTCCAAGCAGACAAAAAAACTGTCAAGTAAAGTATTGGTCAGGTAATAGAGTGACGGCTACGTGCTTGCGGTGCGAAAGATATACGTGGGAATAGTGCTCAGTAGAGCAACCATTGATTTGTGCAACCTGTGTGTGGTATTGAATAATGAAAAATTTTTTTACAATGTTGTTTTTTATGATGGCTGTTTTTTTTTTTTGTTACAAAGATTGAATTTTTATACATGGGACTGAAAGATCGTTAAGTTAATGATATTACGATGTTTGATTATCTTTCTAATAAAAATAAAAACATGAACAAGGTAATATTTTTTAATTATTTTGCCCGTTATATGGCTTAAATTATCTACATTTAACCGATAATTTATATAAGATACGCAGTAGGACGTGCTGCTCAAATGCCAGAAATGCACACCAAGCCAACCATTAATGACAGTGGCACAGGTTCGTTCTTTTTATGGATCAGTAGTGTGTTACGAGTTTTTGACATGCAACGAAATTATCACTGACAAATGAAACCGACAACAACTGGTGGAATTCAACCAAGCTCTGATGAAAGATAATAAAATCGTCTTTATGAAGTGCCTACCAATATATCGCAAAACCATTAACAGTAGTGAACTGGAGTGTGCAACCCCACCCGCTGCGTTCCAACTCTTAAGACGAGATCGAGACGAGAGTGTTTCGCGTTTCCTTAAAACCCAATTTGTTCTTTTGACACGAAGTTAATACAATTTCGGGAAGACAAGAAAGGCCTTAGATGTGTAGGTAGTCCATTAAGACTTCAATTTTTCAATTTATGTCTCTGGCTAAATTAATAAAAATATTTTGTAATGCATTGTCTTAGTTTAGGTTATTTTATTTTCGCATTTTATTTACAAGTTGTTTCGTAATGTCTGTAGTCCTATTGTTTGTAAGGGGTTTCATTTATTAACATGTATTAACATGGAAACAAAATATAAATATATAAATATATATGGAATAATAAATAAGGAATTGTATTAGATGTGGTGTGTGATTTTCGGTGGCCGGTCGTGTTCGGCATAATATCTTGACACTTTTTTTTTTAATTTACTTTTGGTACTTTTATGCCATTGCGACTACGTTGTTTATCTGTCTTAATTAGATTGACTTATGTGTATGTACTAAATTTCTTGTCCTTTTTCAAATCCCTTTATTGCTTTATTTGAGAATTTCCGATTTGATTAGTGAAATTGCTTTAAATTCTGAGCATAAATAATTCGTTATATTTTCATCGAGGACATTTATCCCAACCGAAAAGTGCATCCAGCGTTTTATCTTCTATCCTGAAGTATGACAGCTACGCTGAAACATTCACTGATCAACATATGAAAATGTTATAATGAGGAAACGGCAGAAAATACTGTAGTTGCGCTCCCGACAGCTGCAGTATAAAAGCAATGTGGGATGTTCCATTTTCTCCGCTACAATGCTTTACGGCTAAAAGCACTGAGAGAGGTAACGATGGTAATACTTTGAATGATCTAATCTAGATTGTACCTCTTAAATATCACAGCAAACGAAATCTAAACTTTTTAGTACCATTTTTACACAATATTCTCCAAGATCGATGTATTTGAAATTTAATTATACTTTGAACATAACTCAGCGATCAATAGTTCCAGGGGCTGACATAAATGGAATTTCTAACAAAAAAATCCTCAAACAACGTATGCCAACATCTTATGTCATTTCGAGTATCTCTTTACGACCTACAATGAGGTTGACAGAGATACTTTTATTACTTAAGCGAGAGAATACAAAATCTAAATTTCATAAATCGATGAAGTGTTGATTTTCGGTGGGAAAAACGCGGTATAACATATACAAATTTAAAAAAGACCGCGTAAAAGAGTGGAGGGTATTCTGTCTCCCTCTCTCTCCCTCTCTTTGTTTCCCTCTCTCAAATATTCACACAAAAGAAGTAAAAGAACAAAATTCTTATGCTGTATAATATGGGGCGGGCGCAGCTGATTTCTTCTGTTATCAAAATAAAAATTTTTGTCATAAAAGCATGAAGGCGTTGTAAAAAGGCGTTGTTTGAAAAGTTTAGGTCAATTCCAAATTCTTTTGCCAATTTGTAGACGATATCTTCATTTTCGCTAACAGGACTATGTTTACCACAGATACTGCAAAGTTGCGCAAACAGACAGATGAAAAGACGAATAGGTGAACATGTTTATGTGCATACCAAATTTGAAACTGGCCATATATACTCTATAGGGTTTTTGAAGCTTGTTTCTGCGCGTTATAAAAGCATTGAAAAGACAATCCAATTACGATACACTATAATATTCTTGTAGACGAATGCCCATAGAATTTTGCTATAGTTTATGAGTAATGAGCAAAATCCAATTTTTTATTCCTTGTGAAAAATAGGAAAGCTCTCAGTTTTCGTGGTGCTGTGGGCGTGTCCTTCGACCGATTTGGCCCATTATCAATACCAACCTGCGTGCAACAGCCTTCATTATCTCTACCAAATTTGAAGTGCATCGCTTCATTTTCGCTACAACAACACAAATCACGAAAACGGACAGACATGACTCAATTTAGAATTTCACGCTAATCTTGAATAAATATACTTTATATGGTCTGCGAAGCTTCCTTTTCGGTGTTACATACATTATGAAAAAAAATAGTATTAGTATACCACCATTTTTTAGTGGTGGATATAAAAATAAGTTAATTTCTAAATGATCTAGTACTATGATCGAGGACTATGTTGACAAATAGAGTCGATTTTTGCAAAAAGGAAAATTTTTCTTGCTTTGTTCCTGGGAATAAGACCGTTCTATTGGGCGGAAAAAAATCTTTTGGAAATTTAGAAAAAGAAAAGTTTTCGGACGAATAAAATAACATAAGTTGAAGCGGAATAGCCAAAGAGACTGAATACATGCGCAACCCATATTTCACTCGTATTGCGACATGTTTAGGAGAGATATGCGCATAGAGTTATTTAGGTAAATTGAATTGATTTTTCTTACAAATTTTTGCATTTTCTTTTCATCTCCATTCTACACATCAAGTTCAAAACCGCGTACTACTTGCTTACAAAATTTCATAATTTTCTCCATGCAGCAGAAATAGACATAAGAGATTAATCATAAATATTTAGAAAAATGCAGCGGACCTATCGTTCTATTAGTGACTAACGAAAGCAATTTGCGATGTTAGATAGGGCAAATAAATTCCTTCCACAGGAATATGGTGTTTGCGTACCTTTCGACTCCGAACGTGAACAAGTCAGTATTATTGGAGAGTCCCTTGTAACTTTGCTTTGCTATAAATGTTAATTATTGTCAGAAGTGCAGTAAATGGATAGTAAATTCTATATATATATATATAAATTACTTCGATTTGTTTTATAATCTTTATTATATCAATCTTATTCTCGATTTACGTAAATTTTAACGTTTATGTTAATATATATTAATTCATCGCTTCTCTATATCATTGGAAATGCTTATCCAACTATTTAATAATCAAACCTATATAAAACACACTCACTCTGTCTACGTAAACAAAACACAATAATTTTCTCTGTTTTCACTAGACCACAGGTTTGCACGTATCATCCACTCTTGCATATATACATATATATATATATATACACATATATACGTATATATATAGAAAAAATACATAAATATACGAATGCGTACCAAGTAATACCGATATGGATAGATAGAGATATGCTTGCTAGAGTTAAATAGTAGGTCGGTTGCTCCTTTTGTATACACATTAGTTATTCAAAAGCAAAACAGAAAAACCATTCTTATTATTGTTGGCCATTTCAACATACATACATATTTACATATTTATAAAGAGAGAAATTGCCAGCAGTTATCTAACTGGCAGACAATAGTATGTTTTCTTTATTAATATAGACAATAGAAATTTTGTGGAGACATTAATTTTTCATTCAGATTACAGTTTCTTACATTGGAAATGAATGGAGATTCGCATGCAATCACGCCCCAATGAAGACCTTCAAAGGGTAATTATTAATAAGGTAAATGCTATTATTGTTAAGTGTTATCTGCGAAACTAGACGATAAGAGAGCGCAAATTTATTTAAAAGCATGATACATAGGAATGTGAAAAAACTCTTCATAAAGGCATCCAAAATTCGTTTAAACCGCGAATGTAAAAAACACTTCAAATTTTTTTATTTTATTTGTGGTGGAATTTTATTTTAATTCAATTCGGTTTTGCTATCATTTTTGTTTTTGTCTTTTTGTGTTTGTCTATCACAACTAAGTGAATTACGATAACAAATTAATGGTATGTGCTGCTCAACAAGCATTTAGTGGTAGATTTATTAAATTATGAAAAAAAAGCACAAAAAGAGGAAAAGAAAGTAAACATATGCCAACCGATAAGGGATAGCAAGGGCAAATATTTATTTAATTGTGGTGAGAATTTTTATGGCTGAAGTGAAGCAATCATGGTTGATAACAAAAAAAGAGAACTGTACAAATTAAATGAGACATTAAGTAAGTTGCATCTATACTTTCCTTCTCCGTTAGTTAAATGCTAAAAATATACCATTTATTTGGACTCTTCGATTCGAGTAAATGGAATAGGCAAGAAGACGCTTTCAATAAATAATAAAAAATTAAACATCTACGATGAGTTAATTAATTGTGGGTCTAATCCTATCCTATCCTAGACATTAGAATGTTTGTTTGCAGATAGATTGCAAAAACAGCGCAATTCAATTTAAGGCTTATATTAAAAATATACCCATTTAAATACAGGTTGTGGAGTTTCGGCAAATGACGGATGCCAGATCAACCACGTATATCGCGCAGGTTACTAATAGCGTCTGTCGTATAAAACGGTTAATTGGTATCGTGCTATATCGAAATTATAGTAGACGAATTTCTTGAAATGCAAAAATTAAGAATATATTTAAAAAATAATAATTACGATTACAAAATCAATTTTCCTCGGAAATTACTGCCAAGCAATATTTGTTGGCATGCAAAACTGACCTACTTTTTTTGAAAATATTATCGATAAGATAAAGTTATTTTTAATGAAAAAATTAAAACGTCTTTTACTTTTGGAATTAAGTTGCCTCAACAAAAACAAAACTTTAAGAGGCATTTGCTCTTGCATTTGCTCTTTGTCAGGTGCTTGTACTTTATTTAACATATCTTTCAGAATTACGATTCTAAACTCGGTTCTGTCAGATTACATACTCAATACAGCGCCCCAAAAATTTTAAAGACGACAAGAAAGCTTTCTTTGGCCTAGAATGAATTTTTGAGGTTCATCACCTAACATACAACATTCATGAATTTAGTTTTTTTTCCATTTCCACGACCATCAACCATGCACATTCAGCCTCAAATTCTTATATGTATTTTGTATTATTTCTTTCTAAGGAAAAGCTATTTTGAAGTTTTCATTCATTGCTTACGTTATTCCTTCGACTCTGTGCCTTCGATGGTCCAACATGAATCAGAAAAGTGTTCTTCAAATTGTTCTGGTCTTTCATCTGTTAGACGGCCTCGAACAAACTGATGGTACATATAACAACATTCACCTTTCTATTCCTATTGTTTACTACTCTGACAATTGCAGTATAGAACATGACTATAACGAGTTAGAAAGCGAACAGAATGATAAAAATAATAAATCGCTATTTTTCCGTAGTAACTATAAAAATTACTATAAAATAAACTTGCATAAAACAATTCTAAAAGATAACAGAAGTTTTCTTTGAATATTTTCAGTAACAAAAACGTAAGACAAAAAGTTGGCTACGCGTACTGATGAATCTAACTAAAAAAAATTAATAATTTTTACATATAAAAAGTTAGCAATAAATAAATGAGAAGATTTTTGAATCAATCTTGAACCAACCCACACAAGCTATAAGCAATTTTTGGATAATCAAACCTTTTCTCACGCTGATATGTTAGAGGATCTTAGAAAGTAATTCTGCCAAATTTTAGATAAATGTCTCTAGCCGTCCACCATTGATTGGGTTCTTAGTTGCGCACATTTCAGCAATGAAGTTTTAGATGGTTGTTCAAATGGACGTCTCCTATAATTTGACAAAGTTTGCCTGCTGTAGGCGTGGCTTTGAGTCGGGTTGACCTCTCCGCTGTAATGCTGAACTTATTAAGGGTAATAACGAGCACGAACCAACAGCCTATTTTCCCTAATTTGTAGATTTTGCGCGTGCGACTTGATGAATCACATACATTACTGCTTATGGCCATCAACTGTAATATTTATAGATTGCAACAGTTCTCAAAAGAGATGACAAATAGATGAAGAACCAGGTAGAACTAAATTTGAACACATACGAGCTATTGCTGGATGACTTTGAACCTTGACTTAACATCATATAAGGCGGCAGAAATATCAAATATTTGAAGTTTTAAAATTTTTGAAAAAATGCAAGAAAAATTTTGTAGCCAAGATTATAAAGAAGTTTTTATTTATTTTATTTTATTTTAATAAGGAACTTGCAATTAAAATTATAAGCTAAAAACAGAAAGATGGAGTGGGATATAGCTACAAATCTCTTACAAATCAAATGCTATTATTTATTATATAATTTGTGTTGTAAGAATTTACACGCACCGAAGACTTAAACAAATTTTGAAAATTTATATGTTTACAAAGTAAATAAAACGCTTCCCATTACAAATAGCAATAAAAACTACGTAGTACAACTATCGCCTCAAAAAACGATTATGCAAAGCAACATGGATTGAAATTCTAATGTCGCTTGTGTTAGACGACTGAATTTGCGTTGTTTATGCCGTTTGTAACGCTTCTCAACTAGATCTTCAAATGTTTATGTCTTGAAGATGAAGAAAAATAAATGTACATTAAGATGAACAAGCAAGTAAAATAAAAAGCTGTCTTAGATGAAATTGGCCCACTTACGACAAATGAAAATGAAAATTATTGAATTTTTATCTATTAACAAACAAATTATTTATTATAATGGGTGGTTTTTGCCCGCGAACATCTCGACTATCAATGCTTAAAAAAAGTTTAAAAAAACTGGAAGTAAGAAGCCGAAGTAGTCCAACAAGACAGTCGGCATTTTTTAAAGGTTTGTGTCTCGGCTAAAATGTCTTCGCTAAGTTACAATTTACGAATATAAAGTAGTAAGTATTGAATTTGAAGAACATTAGCAGGCAGTCTCTAACTATGATCATAAAACCAAAGTTATTGCTACTATACTACAGTACAGACTATACTTACAGTACAGACACTAAATGAATGCAATGTATAAAGAGTTATAGCAATTGGAGTTGAATTATTAACTACATACGAGGGACCTCTTTTTTTGTACCCTAGGAACAAATCAAATTTATAAACAAAAGTTACATAAATTGAAAAAAAAATAAACTTTTTAATAAAAAGTAAACAATTAAAAAAAAAAAAGGAGGTCTGAATAATATTCCGAAAGAAACATAAATATAAAATTTATTTATAGAGAAAATTAATTTTATAACAGACATAACAAATTAAGAAACGAAACTGTTTTTATTGCGATTACATATCTATGTCGCAAACGAACCTTTGCTTACTTAAAAAACTAAATAAATAAAAAATGTAAATATTGTCATGTGCTGTAAATAACAGCTTATGTATTTAGTTGTACGGAAGTAAACAATGCAAGTACGAAAGCTATTTCCGCTTTAGAAAAAATCTTGAATCGCCTTTAATAACTGCATTAGTAGTGATTGACGAGGAACCCTGCGGGCAAGTACATCAGAACTATTTTACGGGACTAAGAACTAACTTTTCAATTTTTTAAACGCGAGATTTCGCATGACAAACCTTAGAATGTCACGTTAATTAAGCGAGCAGGTGCATTGGCGGAAAATTAATTACATGCCAAATATTTTATATTCAAGATGAACGTACAAACAAATTATTCTTTGCTTTGGCGTTAAGATCATACCAATAAGAACTTTTTTGAGATTTCTAAACCGGAAATTTAGTAATTTTACTAAATATTCACAATGTACACAAACTTATGGCGAATATCGAAAAAATTCAAAATATTCAGCAAGATTACGTCCGATCGCTGTAAATGGCCAATGATGACAATCGGAATCGGTCGAAAGATTTATTTATTCGGGCGTCCTTACTAAGTGTTCAACCAAAACTAACATCAGGAAATGACAATTCCTCGGTTTTAATTTCTAAAAAAAAAATTTCACGTTAGGAGGCTCCAAGTTCGTTATATAATTCAAGAAGTTTCAGCTTTCATTTGCGACGCTTCATATACGCACTTACTCTGAAGAAAAGTGTCCCACCTGAACATGAAGACGATGGCATTTGGTTATAAACTTGTCTTTTGCTCAACTTTTCACTCATTGGACGGCCTTTTTTGTTTCCTTATCAGAAACTTGCGCTATGAGGACAAGTATTTTGAAAAAATCAGGAAATTGCAACTTTCACTTGCAAAGAAAAGCTCTAAATACTATTTGAGGGAAGTGAATAGACTTATAAGGACACTATGACATATCTGGGAATTTCGCTACGGACCTACGAGAAGCGTCGAATGCACATTTCTTTGCAACCTATTGGTATAGTAATTTTGATATTTGCAATTCCTTATCAGATTCTATGTTGTCTTAAAGTTAAATTTAAATAAGTAAGAAAATTATATTCGGCCGTAACCGAACTTTTTATACCCATCACCGTTATCCTAAAAAAGGCAAAGAACAAAGTAAAAGAAATCATTTTTCGTGCGGCATTGTATGGAGTGGGCGCGGCTGATTTTTTCTATTTTGAAAATAAAAGTTTTTGTTGCATAAACATGTGAGCGTCATGGACGTATCCTTGGAAAACTTAAAGTCACTTCCAATTTTTTTTGCATATTTGTAAGCGATATCTTCATTTTCGCTAATGGGAGAACGTTTACCGCAAATAGTACAAGGTTGCGGAAACCAACAAACGAGCTGGCGTATATACTTAGGTCTATTCCAAATTTGGAACTGGTAAAGAATTTATGGACTTTATGGGTTATTTGAAGCTTGTTTCTGCGCCTTATGAAGATATTGAATAAAAAATTACATTTTTATACACTGCGATATTGGGTAAGCGTGGTCAATTTTTTCCATCCTTGTACAGGTATTACAGCACAAAAAAAAACCAAATTTTTATACCTTTTGGAAAGCGGAGATGTTCTTAGTTTACATTGTGTTATGGGCGTGTTCTTCGACCGATTTGGCCCATTTTTAATACCAACCGACGACTAAAATCCACCAATGTTTCTGCTAAATTTGATGTAACATTGCACAGACGGACAAGTTTATGCATATACTTTTTGGGGGGTCTCCGACGCTTCCTTCTAGGCGTTGCAAACGTTTTGACAAAATGAATATACCCCTCATACTTCGGCGAGGGGTATTAAAACGGGGATGTGCGGGCCATGCCTATATTTTAAGCTCACCAAGCGCACGCCCTTTCTAAGGGTCGATTTCACGCATAAGATGATCGTATTGCAAACCAAAGTTTGAGCGTACTTTAACTTTAAGCAAAATAAATTATAAAATTCAAGTAAACACAAATGGCACTTACTTGCTTGTTGCTTTCCAATGTTATTATATAAATACAAATTTACGACAAGTGTAGCCTTACCTGAAAAAAAAAATGCAAAAAATGTTAATAATAATTACATGACAACACAAAACAAAGTCAAAAAAAAGTTCGAAAAAAAAAATCGAAATTACAAAAGAATATCTCATTAATAAGCTGCTTGCATAACATCGGAAATTAATTACATAGCTCGATCAATCTATAAAGAAATAGGAAGTAATAAAAGTATTGTTTACAGGAGTAAGTTTCCTCTCTTTTATATATAAATGGTTCCTGCTAAGCAAGAAAACTCGTTCATGGTATAAGAGGCGCTTTATTTTGATTTTCTTAATTTTCTTTTCGCAAATGAATCATAAAATTGACATAGATTTAAAACGTACATTGTATCAAGTTATCCATCTCGTGAGCAGATTTTAAATAAATAACTGCGTTTTAAGGCGAAGTTTTCCCAACTCACAGAAAATTTATTTTGAAACGAATAGAGGCATTAATAAATTAAGAAGAATTAAATTTATTATACTTTCTATAAATTTAATATATAAGGAGGAGTATATAATAAAACTTTGGAGATTTTAAGTTAAATGCAACCTTACTATCTTGGGAACATGGTAAGGGTCGTTTTATATATTTGGTTATCAATGTAGCTTATGAATTTGTACCCATAGATATTCGATTTTTACGTTAAAGTTGACGGTTGGCCAAAATTTTTTGTGACACACATATATATTCAACATTCGGAAAATTTACATTATTTATAATCCGGATTATGCCATTTTATAAAGTCATTAGCTTTATATAAGGTAACAACAGTGTTGACAATAGAGTATATTTATTAGCATACGATAATGACATAAGAATGTACGATCCAAGGATCTCATAAATAGCTGCGAAAATACCAAGCAAACATGCTTATTTCTTTGCATTAGAAGTACTTACAAAACATCTTATAATCTCAAGAAGGATTTCTAAGGCTACTTGCCTTACGTCATTGCGATAAAAGCCAATTTTACGTATTTGGATAAAGAAATCGTAAGCAATAGGAGAGGCGAAAATTTATTTTTACAAAATTGTTTATGATTGTGAAAAGACTTTCCCACAATCAGCCACCAGCCGGAAGAATAGCCTGCACATGTTGAAAAGAGCGAAAGGTCGATTAACTAATCAAAAAATAACGAAAATATACCATTTAAACTGCCGCCTAAATAAACGCGTTCTATATTTGAGGGTTTACTTGACAACCTGCCTATCTACATGTATATACAATAAAGGGTGTGAAGATGAATTCGATTTTAACTAAAACCAAACCAAATTTCAAACATCGTCAGAAGTAGCTTTCACAAGCAGAATTTGAATTTGTTTAGTTCGTTTGGAAAGCATTTTCATATAGATTCATATAATGTCCATAAAAATATTTTCCTTTTTTTAATATAGGAGGAGGAGTAGGATTTCAAATCCAACTATATCTTAACTGTAATTATTTAACAGAGCTTTGTTGAGTCGTTATCAGAGTTTTCTTATTGGAAATCGTAGTTTGCTAGTTAAATTCGAATTTATCTTCACACCTTTTATACGATACCGATTTTGCGATTCATTGTACACTATAGCTTGCTGACGATAATGAGTAATTGGTTTTGTTCCGGCTACTCGCTCCCTTCTGCTGCTTCAAATCTTATTTCAAATACCTATTATAACTACAGCCCCATAATGTGATGTAAACTTGTTTGTTAAAACCTTAACTTGTCTCCATTGTAACCATTGCAAAAGCCTGAAGCGCGCTCCATGCGTTCGTGATCAGAAGCAAGTTTTAGGTCTATAAAAAAAAAAAAAAGATGAAAAAGTTGAGTAAACTTTCGTTTTTTCAAAATCAAACACAATGTAGTCTTTCGTTCATTATTCATAAACTACACCAGATGCGTCGATTAGAATTTGTACGTATATTCTATGGTCGAGCCTATAAATGGAAAGAATCAGCCACGCCCACCCCGGCTGGCATTAAAATTTCTTTTTTAAAATTTTTTTAAAAGTATGAACGTTTTGTGTATGTGATTGTAAAAGATTCGGTCACAGCTGAATATAATTTTCTTAGCTGTTTTTATTATTATTTTGTGTACTATTTTTTATACTTAATTCTAGCAAAGCTTTGTTCTCAAAGGCTTATAATTTAACTGAAACATATAGTTGCTTATATGCAAGAGTACAGAGCATCATTTAAATCCAATTTGGCCGCAGTTTGTGGTCTTAACATGTGTGGCACGTGTGCATTTCATCGTGGCATGTGCTCTTTGTTGCTGAGAAGAAAGAAAAAAAACCCAGCAGCCACAATAATAATACCAACAACAACAAGAACGCTCCCACTACTTCCTACACCCTCTGTTCGCTGACATATGTGTTTATGACATTGCCTTCTCTAAAGCTTGAAGTAGGTATTTCACAAACGTAAGGTAGGATATAGTCTTCTATTTGTGCTGTTTTTATTTTTATTTTTAACAAACTACGTACGAAGCGCGCTCTTACCAAACAACAAGCTGCCCCCGTGTTTGTTTACTTGTTCTCATGTAAGTAGGTTTGAGGTATGTGTGCAACTTAGTTGTTTTTGGAAAAAAAACGTTTGAAAATCATCTCACTGCTCACCAGGTTTTTCTGGTTGTTTTAAACTTAAAACCATTTTTCATTTGAATTTTATATAAGCAATTTTATTATACGGGGTTTCGCATTTATTTTCTCTGCAAGCGGTTTTATGTGAATAGAAAATTTTAATTATTATTTTAAAATCATTTGTTTTCAGCTCCTTTCTTTCCGCTTGCTTTGAATTAAATTAATTATTCAATTATGCCTTTTTTAGTTGTAGTTGGGCAGAAAAAAATTGATGAAAAAATGTTGTTCAACATCGTCATCCTTGCTAAGATAGTTTTTGATTTGTCGTCTCGGTCAAACAGGCAAAGCATGACTATGACTACAAGAAGTCAATAAGCTCGAAAACATCCATAAAAAGAAATAAAATAAATTTAAAACAAAAAGAATAAAATTGTTTTTAATAACAAAACTTATTTACAAAGAAAACAGCAAACTAATTACTGCTTGCTGATGAGCTAACTGAGCAACTGACTGAGCATATGACTTGTGTGTCAGGGAGAAATTAAAACGCAATTAATCGAAATATTTTAAGTTTTCATACACAAAAAAAAGGAAGAGTAGTAATCTACAGATTATTTACTTCATTTATAGCGAATTTTAAGTTAACTTTCTAAGCTAGAACAGATCAGGTGTATATCAAGTCTAAGTTAGACGAGGCAGGTTAGATACGGTAATAAAAGATAGGATTATAACTTTGTATGTCTATTCATAAATTATTTCCCAATCTATCAATGACAGTAATGTCCTTATTCATTTCTGCAATTTTCGTCACTCTTTCATTCATTTTATACGTCAATAAAACTCTTAATTTCGTTAATTTTTTATTTTCTGACATATTAATAAAACTCTCTAAATATGTGCAAGTACATAGAAAACTAGTTTCGCGATTATTTTATAAATTAATTCAAGTAGAAACATCACAAAAAGATAATGTAGGTCAAAAAAATTGACCGAATTCTCTAAATAGAATGAAAGAAAACAGCGACTATTTCAGCTGCAACGTCGTTTTAAGCATTATGCATCCTTGACTGTTTATGCATACCTATTACAAAAAATAAAACACTTATATGGAAAGACTTAAGTTGAATCTTGGATAAGCATGATTCTAAGCAAATATGCGCATAATAAACAAAGCAACTATATTTGCTGGATTGAAACTTTGATCCCTATCATCTCATAAACACAACATGCATATGGTTAATTGCAGATGCGATGTCAGTTTTTAAATTTCTAAATTATCTCTAACATCCAGCAATTGTTATTTTTGCTTCGCCCTTTAAGATGATCCTACTTATTTCGACTAAGTTTTAGGTTACTTTTTACTTGTAGCTATTCTTGGCGAAGAATTTTCAAATTCGTTTTCAGCCCATCATTTAACAATACTAATGCTTGATAAGGCGCAGTGCTTACGAGCATAAGAAGTTTTATAGAATGACTTCTGATTGATCAGGAATCATGCATTGTCTAAAAATACAAAGATTTACGTAATATTTTAGAATAACGCGCAAGCATAGTGTTCTAATCCTCTTTTATTCTGACGACTATAAGCGACTTTTTTTTTTGTTGTTAATTGTTACATTTTGTTTTAAAATTTGAAAACAAGAGATACGTATTTCAAAATTACTTATGTCTTGTACATCTGAGGCAATTCAAAGCTAACTTTTTCTTTAACTTTTGGAAGCGGCACTAGTGAGAGAAAAAAAGGTGTGGTGAATGTAGCGACGGTAATATCATGTTTCAGTTTTAAAAAGGTAACATGTTCTGAACACAAGCTCCCCCTTATGATGTAAAACATCATCAGCCTAAAAAATCAACTTTCTATTCCTGCATCTTTTTTGCTAATATATTTGGCGCAACACCATCTATCACTTATTATTGACAGCGTTCCTCCATGATGATTACATAAAATTGTGACCGTTCATCGAGCCCCACGCCCCACGAAAATTACGACGTTAATGAAAAAAGAATCGACTTTACCACTATTCTTCAAGCTCTCAATATTGTATTGTTTTGATCTCGTCTGCCACGATTCCGCAGTAGAACTAAAAAAAGAAAGTAACGCTTTCCGAAAGTCAGATTCTTTTGTTAGATGAGCCACACAGCCCACGCTATTGTATAAACCATTTTCGTACGAAAACCAAACCTCACTTTTATGTTCACATGTTGTTCTATCGCATCAAGTTGAAAATTTCGACATGTTTTGAACAATCAATTATAATCATTAGCAGGTCTTCACAATACAATTGAAAATAATATTCATGATGCGATTTATTTACTGGTAAGCCTAAAATGAATAGTAGATTCATTGGTTGGTTTAAATCGTTCGATCAATTCAAAATTACACTTTAAGGGGACGGCTGCTTTGTGTGTCTGTCTGTCTGCGCAATTGTGTAGTATTTGTAGTAAACGTTCTCCTGTTCGCAAAAACGAAGATATCGACTTCAAATTTGCAAAAGCATTTGCAAGCGACCTAAAAATTTCAAATGGGGCGCCCACAAGCCTACGTGCCTGTGCGACAAAAACTTTCATTTTGACAATAAACACTCTCAGCCGCGCTCGCCTTATATTATAGAACCTGAAAACTCAGTGCTTTTTCCTTTTTTTTTTTTTTTGCCTTTTTTAGGATAATTGTGGTGGGTATAAAAGATTCGGCCACAACCGAATATAATTTCTTCATTTGTTTACTACTATTATTGCTATTTTTTATTTGTTTATTATTTTATATACCTAATTATTAAAATCTTTTAATAAAAAATTCAGAGTAAAAGTCATTAGTTTTACGAGGAGCACAAATTTGGTAATAAAATTGTTGATAAATCGTTTGCATTACGGCATCACAGATAAAACAATCGGTTTTTCTTAAACAGTTTTCTAGATATTCTCAAAATACACTCAAATTCAAGCAAAAAAATATCTTTCGAAAATCTTTAGAAAATAGAAAAAGTACAAAAACTCGTTAACCAGTGACGGACTACGAGAGTCAACCTAACTACTTTCTCTTTTAAATCACAAATATAAAATAATAACAGTAATAAGTACATAATAAATGCATATATGTTAAAAAAAACAGCAAGGTTATTGCAACATTTTTTATATAACGATATATATAAAAAGAGAGAGAGAGAGAGAGAGAGAGAGAGAGAGAGAGAGAGAGAGAGA